>NW_021903721.1:0-570 GCF_006229205.1 Suricata suricatta | reverse complement strand
GAGAGAGAGAGAGAGAGAAGGAGAGAGAGAGAGAGAGAGAGAGAGAAGGAGAGAGAGAGACAGCGGTTTTAAAGCTGGTTCTGAGAGAGAGAGGGAGAGACAGAGAGGATTTAAAGCTGGCTCCGAAAGAGAGAGAGAGAGAGAGAGAGAGAGAGAGGTTTAAAAAGAAAAAAAAAACCCACAGCGTAACTGGAGATAGATATACACTAAGGCACTAGCACCGGATTCAGAATCTACAATTTCTTGATCCAGGAATTGTGTGAGATACTTTCATATGCATTATTATAATTATAAACACTTTTCTTTCCAGTGTGGAAAATTAGTTAACTGTTTTGATTTTTAGTTTTTGCATTAATATAAAGGGACCCAACATTATCCAAACTTATTAGATGTTATGTGACATAAGGAGCAGTATATGATTGAAAAATGTAAAATAGTTTGACAGAACATTATGAGCATAATGTTGTGCTTTATCCAAACAGACACCCCAAGGCAAATATAAACAATAATATTTAGATCAATATAAATGCTATAGTTTATTTTTGGAATCATGCAAAATATATTTAGAAA
>NW_021903720.1:0-570 GCF_006229205.1 Suricata suricatta | reverse complement strand
GGTGTGTATGCACGTGTGTGTGCACGTGCGTGTGTGTGCATGTGTGTTCTGTGGCCGTCCCTCGGAGGTGAGTCTGTGTATGTGCCTGTCTGGTATTCTCTGTGCTCGGCCCGAGGGGTCCTCTCTGGGTATATTTCAGTGCTGAGAACAATCCTGTCCTGTGGAAGTGATGTGTCTGTATTTTGCACGTGTCTGTATGGTCCCTGGGTCTCCCTACTTGTGTAGCTCGGTTTTATGGGCACCCTCGTGTGGCCACTGCCCCCGTGTCCCCGCATGTCCTCATGTCCCCTCCTGCTGGTGTATGTGTCTGGAAACCCCTGCACACCCTTCCCTGTGTTTGTGGTCCGCGTGCCTTTGTGTGCGTGTGCTCCCCGTGCGCCTTTGAGGTCTACGTGCGTTTGGGTCCCTGCGTGTGCCGGCTCGCGCCCCCGTGTCCCCCGCACGGGTCCCGGGAGCTGCGTCCTGACGCCCCAGGGTATCCCCGCGTACGTCCCGGTGCGCCCGGCGGGAGGCCTCGGGGCACACTCGGCCGCCGCCGGACCCACCGCCCGGCTAGGCGCTGGGAGGAGG
>NW_021903719.1:0-570 GCF_006229205.1 Suricata suricatta | reverse complement strand
ATATTCTCCCTTACTTAAAAAATAGAAAACCAAGAAACAGTAGCCTACACTGTTCATATCAATTAGCAAATAGATGGCAAATCCATAGAGTGGATTCATTTTTTAAAATAATTGTTTTTGGGGGTGCCTAGGTGGCTCAGTTGGTTAAGTGTCCAATTGTGGCTCAGGTCATGATCTTGCAATTTGTGAGTTCAAGCCCTGCATCGGGCTCTGTGCTGACAGCTCAGAGCCTGGAGCCTGCTTCAGATTCTGCATCTCCCTCTCTCTCTCTGCCCTTCCACCACTTGTGTCTTCTCTCTCTTTCAAAAATAAACATGTAATAAATAAATAAATACCAAATGAATATTTAAAAAAATAATTTTTTACTTTGATAGATTTTTAACTGCTTGAAATTTCTAAAATGTGATTCTTCAAGTTAAAAAGAAAAAAATTATCCAACACTTCAATTATTTCTTTGTGTGTTATGTATCTATCTAATAGATAGATACATAACACACAAAGATCGAAAACTTATCTGCTAGGGATGATAAGCATCTCACTGGACTTTGCTACAAATGGCCAGATTTCATT
>NW_021903718.1:0-570 GCF_006229205.1 Suricata suricatta | reverse complement strand
CTACCTGACGTGGTGAAGCAATGTTGGGCACGGCCTGGGCGCGCTGGAATGATGTGCTGAAAACTGGTGGATCGTATTCCAAAGAATGTGTCTAGGAAACTCTGAAGAGGACGGGTACTGAAATGCTGAGATGGAAAGATCTCACGGCAACATTTCGGGGAGGCCGTACCCCATACTTACGGACAGTATGGCCAGGCCGTTAGTCCAACCAACGACAAGCATCCCACAAACTCCAGCAGCTGTCAGACTCACAAGACTGGACGGGGCTGGAGGAGACCTCATAGCCCTCCGCAAGCAGGAAATCGGGATGGGTGGTACTGAGGAGTTTTTTTTTTTTCTTTAATGTTTATTTTTGAGAGAGACAGACAGACTGCAAGCAGGGCAGGTGCAGAGAGAGGAGAAGACACAGAATCTGAAACAGGCTCCAGGCTCTGAGCTGTCGGCACAGAGCCCAATGCAGGGCTCAAACTCACAAACCGCAAGATCATGACCTGAACCTAAGTCGGATGCTCAACCGACTGAACCACCCAGCACCCTCCCAAGCCCCCATACCATGTTTTTAACATTGTC
>NW_021903717.1:0-570 GCF_006229205.1 Suricata suricatta | reverse complement strand
AGTAAAAGAAATTTTAGTGGTATAGCTGAGTGGAATTTGATTAGAAGTGAGTTAAAGAATGAATAGGAAGGTGAATGTCAAGACTTTTTGAGGGGCGCCTGGGTGGCTGAGTCAGTTAAGCATCCAACTTTGGCTCAGGTCGTAATCTCATGTTTGTGGGTTCAAGCACTGCGTCCGACTCTGTGCTGACAGCTAGCTCAGAGCCTGGAGCCTGCTTTGGATTCTGTGTCTCCCTCTCTCTCTCTGCGCCTCCCCTTCTCATGCTTTGCCTCTGTTTCAAAACTAAATAAAACATTCAAGAAAAGAAGACTTTTTGATAAAACATTGATCATGAGTAGAAGGAAGATTTAAGGAGGTTCCTTGAGAGGGAAGGAAGCAATATGAAGAGAGACCAATTTAGGAGAGGAAGAATCGAAGTATACAGGTTAGACATCAGGTTCATTTCTTTCAGATCAGAGGGGAAAAAAGGCAAAAATTGTATAGACATGGGTAAGTGTGTGTGTTGTGAAATCATGGATGAGTTGAAGCTGAGCACATTAATGGCTGAAGGCTACTCTTTATTTTTTTTTT
>NW_021903716.1:0-570 GCF_006229205.1 Suricata suricatta | reverse complement strand
TCACATAGTGCCTGAGTTGCACAGAGGTTTGACTTGTTCAAGGTCTCTTGGTGAGCAAGGGCAGAGTTAGGATCAGCAGCTGGATGGGCTGTCTGGATCAGAGTCCTTTCCATAGCCCTCCAGTGGCTCCAGGACAGCGGCATTAATGTATGTCACAGGCAGGTGCCAAACACATCCTGGCGGGTGGGAGGACTTGGGCTGTGCCTCCACCTTCAGCGCCCATGTCCTGGCATTGACCTTGGAGAGCCACTACAACATGCATAATACCTTGGTTCTTGAACACAAGGCTTTAGGAGGACTCGAGAATTCATTGAGAATGACAGACCCTGCACTGTGAGGTGAAAGTGCTCTGTCCCCAAGCCTCTACCACAACGTGAGTATACCTGCCCTCCTCTAGAATTGCTACACGGTATTATTCAACCTCATTCACTTTATTCCAGCCTCCCCTCATCATGGAAGTGGGGAGGCTAGGGAAGCTATTTCTTACCCTCAGAAAAACAAGAGAGAGGAAGGGATTTGAGGTTAAAAGGATCAACAGTCAAATCCCAGAGTGTACACTTAGGAGACTAT
>NW_021903715.1:0-570 GCF_006229205.1 Suricata suricatta | reverse complement strand
TAGTTTGGC
The DNA here is from genome assembly GCF_006229205.1 of Suricata suricatta. Classification (NCBI taxonomy): domain Eukaryota; kingdom Metazoa; phylum Chordata; class Mammalia; order Carnivora; family Herpestidae; genus Suricata; species Suricata suricatta. Next base: position 561 of record NW_021903715.1, on the reverse strand, counting down.
GCCAAAGTTTAGTGATGTGTTACAGCACAAAAATAGATGAATGTATTCATGACCTGATGCCTGGAAATATTACTTTTTGCGCACAAAACAATCAACTGCCTTAGGGCGCCTGGGTGGCCCAGTTGGTTAAACTTCTGTCTCTCGATATCAGCTCACGATATGATCTCTGGGTTTGTGGGTTTGAGCCCTGCATCAGGCTCTGCACTGACAGTGAGGAGCCTGCTTGGAATTCACTCTTCTCTCTACTTCTCCCTCTCTCTTTCTCTCTCTTCCTCTCAAATAAATAACTATAAAAAATCAACTGCCTTATTTGATAATTTTCATGAAGCAATAGATTTCTGACTGCAACTTGCAATAACCTCTCTGCAATAATATATTATGTGTGCAGAGAGTGTTTTTTCCCCTAAATAAAAGCCTGATTGGGCATCGTTTCATGTGCCTGTAGGCCATCTGGCTGTCCTCTTTGGAGAAGTGTCTCTTCATGTCTTCTGCCCATTTCTTCACTGGGTTATTTGTTTTGTGGGTGTGAAGTTTGGTGAGTTCCTTGTAGATTTTAGATAC
>NW_021903714.1:0-570 GCF_006229205.1 Suricata suricatta | reverse complement strand
CAGAGAGAACAAAGATGAATAATGATAGAAGAGGAGAAGATAAAAGTGTGATCATCAGGAGTCCCGGTAGTGAGACGGTTAGAATGTTGTCACACTCGCTTATGACGTGAGAAAAGACTGTGGGGGGTGATGTAAGAGGTACTCAGTAAAGTGTTCCCTGAACAGATGGAACCTGAACAACCAAAAAGAAATGTCAGCACGTGGGAAGAGGTCCCTGCTCTACCAGCCACTCACATAACTTTTCCTCTATGCATCTCAGTCCACACTAGGTATTGAGGATCTACTCTGTGCTTCGTACTGTTTTTATAACCATAAGTCTGACTGCATCAAAGAACTCACCATCGGGTAAGAAATCAAACAAGCCAATGTAAAGACTACACTCCAATGAATCAAATATGTAAATGTGAGCTATGCACATGGGGGACTCAAGAACTGCCTTTGAAAAAGGAACTTTGTAAAGGGATGGAGAAATATCTATCAGGCGACTGGAAGCCAAAAGAAAGCTGGAGTGGCCATACTAATATCAGATAAACTGGACTTTAAAGTAAAGGCAGTAACAAGAGATGAAGA
>NW_021903713.1:0-570 GCF_006229205.1 Suricata suricatta | reverse complement strand
CCTGTCTTTCTCATGCTCTCCATGTTCAATCCATCCGAAAATTCTGTTGATGTCATCTTCAGAATGTATCTAGGCACCACTCACCATCTCAGGAGTCCTACAGTAGTCTGTTGTGTGCTCTCCCTGCTTCTGCCATGGTCCATTCTCAACACAGTAGCCAGAGCAGTCTTTACAAAATGTGGGTCCTTTGTCCCAGGCTCCCCATCTCAACTGGAGTACAAGCCCATGTCCTGTCTCAGTCTATCATGCCCTAGATGATTTCCCATGCCATGCCCTGTCTCCTGATTCCACTTGCATTGTTCTCCCTCTTGTTCACTCCACTCTAGCCATCCTGACATCCTTGCTCTTTCCCAAACTTGCCACACACTCTCTTTCCTCAGGGCCTTTGCACTTGCTGTACTTGCTGCATGTTACATATACCCCCTAGATGTGCACCTGGCTCTTCCTTGCTTCCTGCAGGTCTTGACTGAAATACCACTTTCTTAGTCGGGCTTTTCCTGATCACCCTATCTGCCCCCTGGGACTTCTTTTCCCCTTTCTGTGCTCTGCTGTCTTCCATAGCACTTATTA
>NW_021903712.1:0-570 GCF_006229205.1 Suricata suricatta | reverse complement strand
AAAAAAAAACCAGATATGTGGTAATTGATGAACAGAAAAGAATTTGGAAATTTCTTTTTTTAATTTTTTTCATATTTATTTATTTTTGAGAGATAGAGACAGAGCATGAGCGGGGGAGGGGCAGAGAGAAAGAGAGAGAGAGAGAGACAGGATCTGAAGCAAGTGTCAGGCTCTGAGCTGTCAGTGCAGAGTCTGACATGGGGCTCAAACCCACCAGCTATGAGATCATGATCTGAGCCAAAGTCAGAGGCTCAACTGACTAAGCCACTCAGGTGCCCCAGAATTTAGAAATTTCTAATGGAAGGAGTCAAATGGGGAGAATGTGACAGCAAATATGGCCATACAATTTTGAAGCTCTTTCTATCAAGAAATAGACTCTACTTCCTTGCCCCATGAATGCTACTAGTGGTTGACTTTATGACTTGTTTGCATGAAGAGAATCTATCAAATGACTTTGTACAAGTTTCCATCTTAGGTCTCCAGTGGTCTTGCAGGCTGTGCTCTTATGCAGGAAGATATTTCCCCTACCTGTACACAAGTTCAAGCTGGATACTTGAGGGCATGAGATCT
>NW_021903711.1:0-1326 GCF_006229205.1 Suricata suricatta | reverse complement strand
GCAGACCGCTGCTTTGTGTTAATCAACCCTGTAGCTGAACTTGACTTTTTAAACTACACATGTACATATCTTTGGGGGAGAATCTTAAAATAAATGGACAATGTAATTTTAAAATACTTAAATATATACGTAAATATTATGAATAAATATAGAATACAATTTTTGAATGTTTTAATAATAGAAGACCCTGATTTCACAGCGAAAAGCCAATGGGAGAAAAGGATCTTAGGCACAACTCAATTTCCAGAAATGTTTCTGCAGGATGGTGAGACACCACCGCCCCCCCCACGACAGCATTCAAAGGCTCCTTTTTTTTGTTTTGTTTTGGTTTTTATTTATTTTTGATAGAGAGAGACAGAGAGAGACAGCGCGAACAGGAGAGGGTCAGAGAGAGAAAGAGACACAGAATACGAAGCAGGCTCCAGGCTCTGAGCTAGCTGTCAGCACAGAGCCCGACGCGGGGCTGAAACCCACGAACCATGAGTGAGATCATGACCTGAGCCAAAGCCGGACACTTAACCAACTGAGCCACCCAGGTGCCCCTCAAAGGCTCCTAAATCACAGCCTCGACACCAGGGAGCCAAAAGGGACCACAGAAGACGTTTAAGATCAGATGTTTGCAAGCTCTTTCTCATGGTGCTGGAGACTAACACCCCCAATGCCCCTTCTGCAGCTCCCAAAACCTAGCAAAACCCATATGATGCATTTTTCTTCCTCAAAATATGGTGCAAAATGCCACAGGGATCCGTACTTTACAATGCTATTAATTTCCCTCTGGTGTCAGAGATACCAGCATAGAATAATCAAAAAAATCCGCTGAAGGCCTAGCCCACAGCAGGCAAACCTTTTCATTTCTGCTTAAGTGCCCATTTTGAGACAATTTCTGCTCTGGAAATATAAATGAGTTTGTGAAGAGTTCCTTCCGGATCAGAATATGTAAGGACGCAGGTCCGATCTGCCTTCCCCTGTACTTAAAGGGGAAGGCACCGGCTTCTCCTGAAAGGGCGCACCTTAAGGAGGGACAACTCCTGCGGCGCCCAATCGGGAGAGGCCGGCTGATACCTTTGACCTTTCTAGGGCGGGCCTAGTCATGCCCCACATGGGGGTCCTGGGCCCACTCTGATTGGTCAATACTCCAAATATTGTGATTGGCTCCCACAACTGCCAGTACTGATGAGGGGGGTAGGGATTGGATCACTGTACTCCTGTCATCATTTCCTATAACTCCCCTTCCCAAACGCATAAAAGGCCCTGCCCTGCCCTTGTTTGAGGCTCTCTCTCCATGTGGCCGGCGGGTAGGTGGAGTCTGTGAGCCCGAGCTTGAGC
>NW_021903710.1:0-570 GCF_006229205.1 Suricata suricatta | reverse complement strand
ATGTATGAAAGTTCTTATCACTCCACATCCTTACCAGCATTTGTTTACAGTGTTCAATATTTTGGTAATTCTAATAGGTATGTAGTGGTATTGAATTATTTTAATGTGTGTTTCCCTGATGACATATTAAATGGAGAATCTTTTCATATGCTAATTTGCTACCTAATCATTTTCTTTAGTGAAATGCCTATTAGGTCTTTGGACCACTTTTTAATCAGGTTTTTTATTTTCTTACTGTTCAACTTAAAAGTTGTTTGAATACTCTTATTAGATAGGCCTTTTGCATATATTTTCTCCTAGTCTGGGACTTGTTTTCTCATTTTCTTGATGTTGTCTTTTGCAGAGCAAAACACTTATTTTTAATGAAGCCCAACATACCAGCTGTGTCTTCCATCAATTGTGCATTTGTGTTGTACCTTACAAAGTAATTGCAAGAGGTGCCTGGGTGGCTCAGTCAGTTAATCATCCAACTTCAGTTTATATCATGATCTCATGACTTGTGAGGTCAAACCCTGCATCAGGCTCTGTGCGACAGCTCAGAGCTTGGAGCCTGCTTCAGATTCTGTGTCT
>NW_021903709.1:0-570 GCF_006229205.1 Suricata suricatta | reverse complement strand
AGTTGGCTCATAAGAGTTAATTTTAGACTTGCTTATACAATCAATTTCCAAACAAGGTTCAAAAATTCATGTGCTTATTACGTTTCTCACATTTCTTTTAATCTATGTATAACAGTGATCCTCCCTCTAGCTTTTATGTTTTTATTTGTCAGAGAAGTAAATTTGTTTCATGTAATCTTCCATATTTTGTGTTTGATTGCTTCTTGATTAGATTTTTGAACTGTTCTTCTATCCCTTCAATTTCTGAGAGATTTGTAGTTAGATCCTAGGCTCTGTTAAATTCAGGTTCTGATTTTTAGGCTAGGATAATTCCCATACAGCCATGTGTAATTCCTTGCATCACTTAATGAAGCATTTTCCATGGTCCTGTTGTCCCCATTTGTGAAGGTATGGTTGAACTGTGTATTGGGGGTATGATCTTGCCTTGCTATTCAGACAGTGACTGGCATATTTTGTTTTAATGTTTATTTATTTTTGATAGAGGGAGGGGCAGAGAGAGAGGGAGACACAGAATCTGAAGCAGGATCCAGGCTCTGAGCTGTTAGCACAGAGCTTGATGCAGGGCTTGAA
>NW_021903708.1:0-570 GCF_006229205.1 Suricata suricatta | reverse complement strand
GCCACCTTATGCCATCTGCAGAAAATAATTCTAACTTGGTCAAAGACCTAAACTTGAAAACTAAAATTATAAACTCTTTTATTTTTAATTTTTTAAGTTTATTTGTTTTCAGAGAGAGAGAGAGAGCATGAGCAGGGAAGGGGCAGAGGGAGAGGGAGAGAGAAAGAATCCCAAGCAGGCTTCTCACACCAGCACAGAGCCCAACATGGGGCTCAGTCTCACGAACTGTGACCTGAACCAAAATCAAGAGTCGGTCGCTTTAACTGACTGAGCCACCCAAGCTCCCCTAAAACTATAAAACTCTTAGAAAAGACCATAGAAGACAATCTTCATGACATGGGTTTTGGAAATAGTTTCTTAGGAATGACATAATAAGCACAAACTTTAAAAGAAAATATACAAAAATAAGACTTCCTCAAAACTTGTGCCTCAAAGGACATTATCACGAGAAACAAAAACCCAAAAAATGGGAGAAAATATTTGAAAATCATGTATCTGATAAGGAATTAATATCCAGAATATATACAGAACAGTATATATGCAACAATAAACAACCCAATTTAAAAATGC
>NW_021903707.1:0-570 GCF_006229205.1 Suricata suricatta | reverse complement strand
TTATTTATATTGATTGTTTTTGAAGGTTAAACAAAGCTTTCTGTCCTGTAAAAAATATACTTGTATAATCCTTTTTATATATTAATGGACTCAATTTATAAAGACTTTGTGAAGGATTTTTGTGTCTGTACTCATGATGAGTATTGGACATTTTGTTGTTCTACTTTTGTCCTAACAATGTCATTATTTGGCTTTGGTATTAGCAACACATTAGCTCATAAAATAAATTAGAAAGTGTTTCTTTTTCCTCCTTTATTTTCTGAAAGTCTGAATAACATTGATCTTTACCTCTTTAATCTTTGACGGAATTGATCAAGCCACTTGGGATCAGAGGTTTCTGTGTTTTTATGAATAAAATTCTTATTCAAATTCCACTTCCTAACAAGAAACTTTACATTTATTCTCAGTTTTGAATATATTCCTATATAGTTAGTTGTCTTGATATCTTTTTTCCTTCTGATATCTGTGGCATCTGTAGTAATGTCCTCTGATTCTTTTTTTTAATTAAAAATTTTAATGCTTACTTAGAGAGAGCTCACATGTATGTGAGTGGTAGAGGGACAGAGAAAG
>NW_021903706.1:0-570 GCF_006229205.1 Suricata suricatta | reverse complement strand
TAATAAAAATATTTTACTATAACAAAATATTTTCATTTCAAATAGGTCAGAAAATAGAAAACACTGAGCCACAAATTAGTTATCCAAGAAACCTGTGGAAGGAATGAAACATTGTACTGCCAGAAGGAATTTCACAAGGATCTATGCTCATTAGAGTAAACTTCATTATTTTTAATCCAGCATTATGTAGACACAGTATAGTGAATGTTAGTTATGCAAACTCAACACCATTTCATGACAGGAAATAAATGTGTGTTTTTTGAATTTCAAAGCTCAAGGAAAAATAAGTCCTCTTTATCCAATCAATAAGCCATAGCAACCTAGAGAGTTCTGATAACCCATCCAAAATTTTTTCATCTGTCAAAAGCTGGCCACAAACATGGGATAAATTATTCCAGAATTGGACCATAGCAGAATGTCATGCTCAGATAAAAATTTGGTTTTAGGTCTATAATAATTGTAGAGATAATTCATGGGTAAAATGTATCTATACATGGAATTTATCCAGACCTTGTGCACTTCAATCATGCACAGCAACTGAATTGCATGTTATCATTGGTTAATCAGAAT
>NW_021903705.1:0-570 GCF_006229205.1 Suricata suricatta | reverse complement strand
CTTGTGTAAAAAATTGAAGTCTCTGAGAAAATTAACCTTTCTTGACTATTGAAAATGAGAGGTAAGAAAGGAAAAAAAGAAAGGCCATCTTCTAAGAGTTGTTACTGCAGTCACTGCATTTCTTACTGTTAGGGAGAGTGGGTCAATGAACATTAGAAGAGGTCACAGAAGCTGAAAAAAGGAGATCTCATAAGGGTACCATGGGAGAGTGCCAGTGCTGACTGCTCCTGAGAAATGTACCTAGCAGCTAAAAGCAAAAAGCTCCCCAGACTCTTACTGGCAGAGTTTGGATTTATTATGACAGTCTTAGAACCAAAAATGGTTATATTTTATGACAAATCTCACAGAGAATCAAATATTTCTGAGATCAAGCAGAGAAGGTAGTGCGTGTAGGTGTAGTCAAGGGGAGGTACAATGATGCTCGATGTTTCCTAGGAGAAAGCCTTAAAGGCGAAGTGCTACTACACTTGTTTTTCATCTTACTCCAACAGGAGACCAGATATAATCTTCCTCAAGGGTGACTTCCCAACGCATCCTCACAACTGTAGGGTGGGGAGGAAGCAAGTTACG
>NW_021903704.1:0-570 GCF_006229205.1 Suricata suricatta | reverse complement strand
CTGCTCTCTTTCTCCAGTAAGCACATTTCCTGGCCCAGAAGGTCAGTGTCAGGAGCACCGGTCCTCAACAATCCCAAATGCTTAGAGTTGTGTCTTTGGCAGCTGATAAGGTCTCTCATTCCCCACTGACACCCAATGGGGAATGCTCATCAGTCTTTAATCTCCACTACCTGCCTGAGCAAGACAAACTCAGCATCTACCAGGAGAGAACAAGAGCAACAAACCCTCTTCTGGGTCCCCAGGAAGAACTTACCATCTTGTGACTCGTAGAACTCTGCCACTACAGGCTTTAGGTTGTAGGGCTGGAGGCCCCCCTCGAACACCAAACCTGCATCCAGTGTCACAGCATCTGCTTCGTTTGCCTGAAAGGGATAAGACCAGATGTTGATGAAGTACTTAACTTCTGACAAACTTTTGATAAACTAAAAGTATATAGCAAAAATTTAAGGAAATCATTAAAGAATATAAATAAAGTAGAATAAAGGGAAAACAACACAAATAAGCACAGATGTATGAATTTAATTTTTAGAAACAGAAAAGGAAAAATGAGAAAATGGGAAATGGCTAGAC
>NW_021903703.1:0-570 GCF_006229205.1 Suricata suricatta | reverse complement strand
AGCTGGGCTGAGAAGGTGTCAAAGGAGCCATTGGGAAAAGAGAAACACGGGAAGGTTGGCATCCTGGAATGTGGACCTAACCAGCACTGGATTCTCCAGAAAGCTGAGCTGTACAAGGGTGCGTACCTAGGAAGTTTACTTTGGGAAGTTTCATACCCAGGAACTGGACTGGGAGACAAGAAAGGAATACAAGGAAGGTGTGTTATGAAGTTCAACAATACCGTGGGCCGTTGGGGCTCCATCCTCCAGGGGATCCTCTGAGAAGGTGTGGAGAACACACTGCAAAGTTGTCCACCAGAAGGACAAGGAGAAACAATCCATCAGCTTTCTTTTCCCACTGGTCAAGAGTTATAGGGGCAGGTGGGTGATGGTGTTCATGACCTTGAACTTGCAGGATTGCCCATGCTTCAGAATAGCTGAATGTTTTCTAGAAGTTATCTTTTTTTAATGTTTCTTTTATTTTTGAGAGAGAGAGAGAGAGAGAATGAGCAGGGGAGGGGCAGAATGAGAGGAGAGCAACAGAGGATCAGAAGCAGTCTCTGCATTGACAGTAGAGAGCCAATGCGGAGC
>NW_021903702.1:0-570 GCF_006229205.1 Suricata suricatta | reverse complement strand
TGTTCCCACACTCCACACTCCTGGAGGGGTTTCCATACTGTGTCTTTGGAAGGAGGAAAGCTGTGTTTCCTTTGTTCCACTCTCCCTGACTACTTATGCCCTTCTATATACAACCTGCATGGTGGAAACTGAGGCTGTGCCTATACTACTGCCGGAACTCAACTCAGCTCTGATGCTGGATCTAAGCTCTTAGCCAATGCACAGGCTCGGAGCAAGGGCGACTGACCAGAGACTGCAGGGCTGTTTAACCACTTTGGTTTATTCCAAGGCTGTCTTGCGGCATGGCCTTTTCTTGGGTGGTAATTATAGCAAATCACAGCGATCGCTAATTGATAGTGTGGTGCATCTTGCAGATGTGGATGTTGTTGATCCTGATGAAAAGTCCATCATGACCTATGTGGCACAATTTCTACAGTATTCGAAGGATGCATCTGGGACTGGAGATGAAGCTCAGGTATGTTATAAGTATGTCTCAAACTTATTTTTGTCGTATGCTACTAATGGCTTTATTTTAAAAATTGAAGTATAATTTGCATATAGAATGTAAATGTGCATTTCTGTGAGTTGTGA
>NW_021903701.1:0-570 GCF_006229205.1 Suricata suricatta | reverse complement strand
CTTGATCCTGAACTTCCAGACTTCAGACTGTGGGACAGTGACCTGCGGTTGTTCACATACCTGGTCTGTGGAATTTTGTTAAAACAACTGAGCAAGCCAACACAGCGCTCTTAGAGTGGAGAGGGGGTTCGGGGATTATCCGCACACCCTGGCTCCCAGAGGCACCATCTCCCCCACGCACGCGCTCTGAGAAGCAGGGTCTGATCACTGTCAGGAAGGGAAGGGCGGGGAGCTCCTGACTTCACAAAGAAATTGTTGAGGCTGGTAGATTAGCTTCCGATTGCTGCTGTAACAAATTTTCTCACTGTTGGGATAAAAGCAACAGCGACGATTTTCTCATAAGCCTAGAGGCCAGAGTCCAAAACCAGGTTCCCTGGGGAGTTCTCTGTCCCCGGGGGGCTTGGGGACCCTGCTGCCTTGCCTCCCCGAGTGTTCCTTGGCTCACACTCCTCCTCCGTCATCACACATTGTCTTCTCCTCTTCTGTCTGCGTTGTCTCCCTCTGCCTTCCATGACCCATGTGGCAGCCACATGCATGATCCACGACACCCTCCTGTCTCCAGATCCTTAA
>NW_021903700.1:0-1326 GCF_006229205.1 Suricata suricatta | reverse complement strand
GGAAAATTGACATCGTGAGGCAGCACATACGCACCCTATTACAGAAGCATAATGGGAACCATGTGAAGAATTCCAACATCCTTACAAGAGCACTAAAGAAAGTAAAGCATCAAAAGCAAACAAAGTCAGACATTAAAAGGGAGGAATTCCGTATGCCAGGGTTGAGCGGCTTCTTTTGACCAAAAAAAGTTAAGAGATGTCAAAATCATTTCCATAGTCCTCAACCACAGCGTCCAATTATTCTTCTTTTAATTTATCCGCTACCCATGGTATACAAGAAACCCTCCCCTAAAAATAGGTATGTACTAAGGAAAAAGATATTCCAAACGCAAGAAAAGTATGCAGTGGACACACACAACCATCCAACGTGGCGGAATAAAATCGAATTAAGCACACTTGTCTTAGACACCAGCTAAAGCTGCACGGATGGTTCAAGCTCTCCTTACCTAAAGGAATGTGAAAAGGCTTGCATTCTGCAAGAAGCCACAGTAAGCATTAAAAAAGAAAGCAAGTTCTGGTAAATCTAAAACAATGGAATAACCTACTTTTTAAAAGTCGGGTCAGGCTTTAACAGGACTCTAAAGGGCTAGACAATCAAGTTGGCATAAAAAGACGTGGGAGCGCCTCAGAGATGTACATAAATTGTCAAAAGACACCAAATAATCCATGTTTATTACACAAATGCTTAGAATGAGGGTAGTCCAGATATAAGAAATCATTTGGATCTTTGGTACAGGGGAATGTAATACACTGATGGCCAAACTTATTCAACCAACAAAATTCTGGTTGTAAAAGCTACATTCCCCACAAATGAGAAACACAAAAGCCATGCAATCCGGGGGTTTTGTTGGTAAAACAAAACAAAACAAAAACTTTCATGCCAACAGGAGCACAGCAAATTTAAACCACGTTGGCCACTTTCAGCGCTACTGGACTCAACATGGGGGAGGGGGCTGGGGGATGCACAACACACTGTGAAGTGGTTTTATCAAAACTGCCAGGAAAATTCTGCAGACTCATCTGAGATATAAATGCAAAACGAAAAGCCAAGCTCAATATCAAGATTTGGGCCTAAGCACGACTGGGGCAGGAGCTTACACATCTGGACAAACCAGTGCACGATGAGCACGAGGGACTCACACCGGGCACAACGACGCGCCGTGCGGAACGGAGGCCCGTCTCGGTCCACGCGTGCGGTCAGCGCTCCCAGGCCTGGCCCCCGGAGGACCACAGGCTCGGCCCACAACCCCAAACTTGCAACCACAAGAGACATACTTACCCTGCACGATCAGGAAGGGCTCTTAAAAGGACAAAAATGCACAACCA
>NW_021903699.1:0-570 GCF_006229205.1 Suricata suricatta | reverse complement strand
TGCATTTCTGTGATGTGTGGTATATCTCCTTCCATTCCCCACATGCCCAGCCCTGATAGGAAAGCCTACAAGGGTATCTGTTCTAGAGAAGGCTTCAGAATGTTTGTCACAACAGTGGTCTAGGCAGCCAAGCAGCTGGGGCAGGCTGAAGAAATGAATGCTATTGTCATTCTAGGAGACCGATAACAGACCCACCGACTGGAGTCCCAGGAAGGCAGCTGTGGTATATATACCAAATAACGATAGTGGGACAATAATACCATCTGTGTCATAGAACTGTTGGGATGATTAAATGAACAAAAACAAAGTTCCAGATAACTTTGCCTGGATACGTGTTTGCCCCACAAATCAACATTATTATGAGTCAGGCACTTTTCTACACTCTGTACAAAACAGACAAAAACCCACCTCACCACCACCATCTTTCGCAAAGCTTAAGGTAACCAAGGAGTATTTTCCAAGTTCATTCAGTCATTTCTTCAGTCATTCATTCATGTATTTATTCATCCAATGTTTTCAACAAACCGTCTGATTATCCACCATGTGCCTGAAACGGATCTTTGAAGAATA
>NW_021903698.1:0-570 GCF_006229205.1 Suricata suricatta | reverse complement strand
GAAGAACATACATTATCTCCTTCACTGGCCTCTAGGTGTAGGAGTCCCTGCCACGATCTTTTAGTGGTTTAAAGAAAGCTTTTTCCATCTAGGGAGATCTCTGGACACACTCGAGCTACACTGTAGGTCTGCCTCATGGAGAGCACCTGTGGAGACCGTTCGCTTGCAATCCATGAGAAAGCCCTGGGGCTGGTGAAACGTTGTCTGTCCGCAAACCCTGATTTCTTCTGTAAAAAAGCACTTTGAGAGCCCAAGTGGGGGAGGGGCAGAGAATCCCAACCAGTTTGAGTTGCCTGTGGAAAGCCTGGTGTGGGGCTTGAACTTCTAAACCATGAGATCTGACTGAGCCGCCCAGGCGACCCTTTAAAATCTTAATTCTTGAACTAGTCCTTGTTCACACCTGACCCTGCTAATTATGCATCCAGGCCTAAATCTGTGCCTTCCCATCCCTGAGTTCCTGACGAAGTCCTACCCCACCCAGAGTAAAGTCCAGAAAAAGAAGTGTCCTAGGCGTCCTTTCTACCCATCTTCTACCTCTGCCACTAGGGATCCACGAATGAGAGGAATCCT
>NW_021903697.1:0-570 GCF_006229205.1 Suricata suricatta | reverse complement strand
AATGAAATCTGGCCATTTGTAGCAAAGTCCAGTGAGATGCTTATCATCCCTAGCAGATAAGTTTTCGATCTTTGTGTGTTATGTATCTATCTAATAGATAGATACATAACACACAAAGAAATAATTGAAGTGTTGGATAATTTTTTTCTTTTTAACTTGAAGAATCACATTTTAGAAATTTCAAGCAGTTAAAAATCTATCAAAGTAAAAAATTATTTTTTTAAATATTCATTTGGTATTTATTTATTTATTACATGTTTATTTTTGAAAGAGAGAGAAGACACAAGTGGTGGAAGGGCAGAGAGAGAGAGGGAGATGCAGAATCTGAAGCAGGCTCCAGGCTCTGAGCTGTCAGCACAGAGCCCGATGCAGGGCTTGAACTCACAAATTGCAAGATCATGACCTGAGCCGCAATTGGACACTTAACCAACTGAGCCACCTAGGCACCCCCAAAAACAATTATTTTAAAAAATGAATCCACTCTATGGATTTGCCATCTATTTGCTAATTGATATGAACAGTGTAGGCTACTGTTTCTTGGTTTTCTATTTTTTAAGTAAGGGAGAATAT
>NW_021903696.1:0-570 GCF_006229205.1 Suricata suricatta | reverse complement strand
ATGTATGAAAGTTCTTATCACTCCACATCCTTACCAGCATTTGTTTACAGTGTTCAATATTTTGGTAATTCTAATAGGTATGTAGTGGTATTGAATTATTTTAATGTGTGTTTCCCTGATGACATATTAAATGGAGGATCTTTTCATATGCTAATTTGCTACCTAATCATTTTCTTTAGTGAAATGCCTATTAGGTCTTTGGACCACTTTTTAATCAGGTTTTTTATTTTCTTACTGTTCAACTTAAAAGTTGTTTGAATACTCTTATTAGATAGGCCTTTTGCATATATTTTCTCCTAGTCTGGGACTTGTTTTCTCATTTTCTTGATGTTGTCTTTTGCAGAGCAAAACACTTATTTTTAACGAAGCCCAACATACCAACTGTGTCTTCCATCAATTGTGCATTTGTGTTGTACCTTACAAAGTAATTGCAAGAGGTGCCTGGGTGGCTCAGTCAGTTAATCATCCAACTTCAGTTTATATCATGATCTCATGACTTGTGAGGTCAAACCCTGCATCAGGCTCTGTGCGACAGCTCAGAGCTTGGAGCCTGCTTCAGATTCTGTGTCT
>NW_021903695.1:0-570 GCF_006229205.1 Suricata suricatta | reverse complement strand
GAAAAATAAGTTCTAAGAAGTGATCATAATTAGCTTCAACACCAGTAGCAAGTGGTCATGCAAGGAATCAAACCCAGGGAAATTAAATAATCCAACATGTACCTGAATGATGAGTTAAAGTGGTAGGGAAGAAGGAAAAAAAAAGTGTAATCAGTCTTTGGACAGTTAATAAATGTTTGGTAAAACCAACTTACTTGACTAATCATTTTAACTTTTTACCCAGGTATTTGATATTTGATAGATTCTTATGCTTCTCTATTTACAAATATTTAATCACAAGAGGGGAGGATATGCTTCTATTGAGAAGGGTAAGTGACTTTTCTAAATTTTATTTTTAATATCCATTTATTTTTTGAGACAGACATAGAGACAGAGCCTGAGCAGAGGAGGGGAAGAGAGAGAAGGGAGAGAGAATCTGAAGCAGGCTCTAGGCTCTGAGCTTTCAGCACAGAGCCCAACGTGGGGCTTGAACCCATGAACCCAGAGATCATGACCTGAGCTGAAGTTGGATGCTTAACCAACATAGCCACCCAGGCACCCCAGGTGAGGGACTTTTCTGAACTTCATTTT
>NW_021903694.1:0-570 GCF_006229205.1 Suricata suricatta | reverse complement strand
GTCTAGCCATTTCCCATTTTCTCATTTTTCCTTTTCTGTTTCTAAAAATTAAATTCATACATCTGTGCTTATTTGTGTTGTTTTCCCTTTATTCTACTTTATTTATATTCTTTAATGATTTCCTTAAATTTTTGCTATATACTTTTAGTTTATCAAAAGTTTGTCAGAAGTTAAGTACTTCACCAACATCTGGTCTTATCCCTTTCAGGCAAACGAAGCAGATGCTGTGACACTGGATGCAGGTTTGGTGTTCGAGGGGGGCCTCCAGCCCTACAACCTAAAGCCTGTAGTGGCAGAGTTCTACGAGTCACAAGATGGTAAGTTCTTCCTGGGGACCCAGAAGAGGGTTTGTTGCTCTTGTTCTCTCCTGGTAGATGCTGAGTTTGTCTTGCTCAGGCAGGTAGTAGAGATTAAAGACTGATGAGCATTCCCCATTGGGTGTCAGTGGGGAATGAGAGACCTTATCAGCTGCCAAAGACACAACTCTAAGCATTTGGGATTGTTGAGGACCGGTGCTCCTGACACTGACCTTCTGGGCCAGGAAATGTGCTTACTGGAGAAAGAGAGCAG
>NW_021903693.1:0-570 GCF_006229205.1 Suricata suricatta | reverse complement strand
TTGGGCTTGCTGCTGACAGAACAGAGTCCACTTAGGATCCTCTGTCTCCCTCTCTCTCTGCACTTCCCTATTCATGCATTCTCTCTCTCTCTCTCTCTTTCTCTCTCTCTCTCTCTCTCAAAAATAAAATAAAAACCTTAAGATAATAAATAAAAACAAAATAAAATGGTCTGAAAAGTCCCGTCAAGATAAAAAGCCAACAGTGTGTTTAGTATTGTGTATTTTGCATGCTAGAGCTACTTGGTACACACTTCAGCCCATAAACAAAATGGAAGTTATCAATTTGTACCATTATCTTTTTTATTTTCTTTAGAGATTCTCAAAACAATGACCAATAAATTTAATGAGTGTTTATGGCAAATATTAGTACATTATTTTGAATTTTTCACATTTATTACTTATTACTTATTTAATCTCCAAATTAAAGGGTGGGAAAGAGAAGATTGCTATTGTTCTTTCATTCAACAAATAACATGAATATCTGGTATCCAACTAAGCAATGTCAAGATGATGAATTTCAACTAAATCCACTTTAGGGGCCATCTGGGTGACTCAGTCTGTTGAGCATCT
>NW_021903692.1:0-570 GCF_006229205.1 Suricata suricatta | reverse complement strand
TAATAAGTGCTATGGAAGACAGCAGAGCACAGAAAGGGGAAAAGAAGTCCCAGGGGGCAGATAGGGTGATCAGGAAAAGCCCGACTAAGAAAGTGGTATTTCAGTCAAGACCTGCAGGAAGCAAGGAAGAGCCAGGTGCACATCTAGGGGGTATATGTAACATGCAGCAAGTACAGCAAGTGCAAAGGCCCTGAGAAAAGAGAGTGTGTGGCAAGTTTGGGAAAGAGCAAGGATGTCAGGATGGCTAGAGTGGAGTGAACAAGAGGGAGAACAATGCAAGTGGAATCAGGAGACAGGGCATGGCATGGGAAATCATCTAGGGCATGATAGACTGAGACAGGACATGGGCTTGTACTCCAGTTGAGATGGGGAGCCTGGGACAAAGGACCCACATTTTGTAAAGACTGCTCTGGCTGCTGTGTTGAGAATGGACCATGGCAGAAGCAGGGAGAGCACACAACAGACTACTGTAGGACTCCTGAGATGGTGAGTGGTGCCTAGATACATTCTGAAGATGACATCAACAGAATTTTCGGATGGATTGAACATGGAGAGCATGAGAAAGACAGG
>NW_021903691.1:0-570 GCF_006229205.1 Suricata suricatta | reverse complement strand
AAAAAATTTTTTTAAATATAGAGAATTTTAAAGCAGTAAGACAGAATCAAAAAGTTACCTACAAGCAAAATCACATAAGGCTATAAGTTAATTTTTTAGCAGAAACTTTGCAGGCCAGAAGGGAGTGGCATGATATATTCAAAGTGCTAAAAGGAAATAACCTACAACTAAGAATGCTCTACCCTGCAAGATTATGATTGAGATTTGAAAGAAAGAAAATGTTTCCCATACAAAGTTAATGAGTTTATGACCACTAAACCAGAAATGTTAAAGGGCCTTCTCTAAGTGGAAAAGAAATGGCCATAATCAGATACAAAGAATATTATGAATAAAAAGATTTAAAATAGGATAGCACTTACATAATACATGGAAGAGACCATTTAAAGAATGTTACTTTTTTTTAGTTTTTTTTATAGTTTATTGTCAAATTGGTTTCCATATAACACCCAGTGCTCTTCCCCACAAGTGCCCTCCTCCATTAACACCACACCCTTTCCCCCCGCCCCCTCCCCCTTCAGCTCTTGTTCATTTTCAGTATCCAATAGTCTCTATTGAATACTATTCAATAGC
>NW_021903690.1:0-570 GCF_006229205.1 Suricata suricatta | reverse complement strand
AGCAGATGTTAATTTCATTTTTAGCTACTGGGAGTCGGTAAACGACAGATGAGGGCAGCATCCCCAAAGGAGTATTTTAAGGAATGGAGTGTGCTTTTTAAAAAGGCACAGGTAGACGAATATTGAAAGTCACACAGACGGGTTGGCCCCCCATGGGACTGAAGCCTTGAGATCTGTGTTAGTAAATTCTCTCCTGTTTTAAAGCAACATCAGAAAACACGTCGTGCTTGTTAATACTGCATCAATTATTGATCTGGGCTCAATGCGAAAGATGTCAGTAATGTTAAAGGTAAGTTTCTGACATCCTGGTAATTGAAACTCTTTGATAATCCAACGAATTTAGCACTGTCCGTATAAGCATACCCTGTTCTCACAACCGGGATTGGAAATTGACTGCTTTTGCAGTATAGGAAAGTTATAGACATCTTTCTCTTATCAATAATCTCCCTGTCATTCAACTTTAAAACAATAGCTTGAGAGAAATACTTCTGTGAGCTCTGTATGTATGTGTCTGTGTTGATATGCATGTAGATGTATATGTGTATGTGTGTTCATATGATTACATAAAGC
>NW_021903689.1:0-1326 GCF_006229205.1 Suricata suricatta | reverse complement strand
CTAGTGGTGCTATGGCTGTTTCAGTCCGAGATGACTGTGCCTGGCGGTGGGCTCAGGATCTCTGCTGGCCGGTCAGACAGTGAATTGGGGTTTGGTTCTGAGTTGCACAGTCTGGAAGCTCCATTCTCTAGCTCCCCTGGAGATTCTATCTTTGCTTCCCACTTAAACTGGCTGGAATAGATTCTGTTCCAAGTCCTGACGGATCACCTTTTTAATTCTAATTAAAGGTCTCCCCAGCCAAGGGTGAAGTGAAGAGATGAGTTGACTCAGCCATGTCTCCACATTTTCGTAGCTTATAGGGTTTTTCATTGGTGAAGAGGGCCATCCCCCAGGTGAAATGGCAACTTTAGCCCGTGTGCACAGAGCTGGGCTCCTTCTGTGGTTGTAAGGCCCCTTGCCTTGCACATCCTTTACAACCTCCGAGGTGCACAGCGGTACCGAGGTCAGTTACTGCACTTCGGCAGTTAGTGGTTTGAGCCATCACCTCTTGTTATGGGAATCCCACCAGTCCTTCCTGCCCCACAGAAGAGGTGCTGTCATTGTCTGTTTGGGCTGCTATAACAAAATACCACAGGCTTGCGTGGCTTACAACCAGCAGAAGCTTCTTTGTCATTATTCTGGAGGCTGGGAAGTCCTTGGCAAGTCCAAGGCACCAGCATGGTGGTGTTCTAGCAAGGACCCTTTTTCCAGAGCCACAGGCTCCCGCCTTCCTGCTGCATCTTCACATGGTGGGGGCGCTTAGGAGCTTCCTGGAGCTCCTACATATGGCACCAATTGCATTCACAAGGACTCCATTTTCCTGGCTTAAGCACCTCACAGAGGCCCTACCCACCAATGCTGTTACTTCAGGCGTTGGGATTTCAACATGGGGATTTTGGGGGCGGACACATGCCCAAACCATCTCAGAATTCTTCATCTCAGAGGAGTCAAACAAACTCTATTCACAAAATGGTCTGACTCCCTCTGGGTTCGGATGTGCTAATCTTCTGTTCCACCTTCTCTGTCCACCCCATCATCTGGATCTCAGCTCCAGGGCTCTCCCTCGGTAAGGCTTTTCCTGACCAACCTTCCAAATCCAGGTCAGGTTCAAAAATTTTTTTTGTTGTTGTTCCTTATTTCACTTTGTAATTATACATGTGTTATAAACAAGGCTGGGAATTGGGGATGGCATTAAAAAATATTTAACCATTGTGTCACAGCCTGGTCAGTCAGAGCAGACACCCAGTGGCCTAAGCAGGGAAGCAACAAGCCTTAACAACTGACCCACCGTGTTGTGGGTACCAACAGCAGCCTTGACAGGGTTGAGGTAACTCTGCTAATGGCTGT
>NW_021903688.1:0-570 GCF_006229205.1 Suricata suricatta | reverse complement strand
ATCAGATGCTTTTATGTAAGGAAAGTGCTATTCACCCAGTAAATCCAAAAAAGCAAATGGATAATAATGCTGGCCATATTTTGCCTTTCTGACATTTCCTTGGGAATCTACAAGAACCTCCCCTTCCCCCTCCCCCAGTAAGACCATTTAAGTGTGTGTTAAGCAACTACAGAATACTAAATAAAACGTTTGGCCAAAAAAAAATAAAAAAAAATAAAAAAATAAAACTAACTTAGAAGACTTGGGATGCCTGGGTGGATTCCTGGGTTATTTCTGATTCTAGATTTTGGCTCAGGTCAGGATCTCAAGGCTTCTGAGTTTAAGCCCCACGTTGGTGTCCATGCTGACAGTGTGGAGCCTGCCTGGGAGTCTCTCTCTCTCTCTCTCTCTCTCTCTCTCTCTCTCTCTCTCTCTCCCCTTCCCCTGCTATCTCTTTCTCTCCAAGTATTTTTTTAAAACTTAAAAAATATCTAAAAGACCTTTAACAGACTCAAAAATGTGCAAATTTAAGACTATAAAAGTGGACATAGTTAAAATAAATGCCTGTCAGTGAATATAAACTCATGATAA
>NW_021903687.1:0-570 GCF_006229205.1 Suricata suricatta | reverse complement strand
AAAAAAAAACCAGATATGTGGTAATTGATGAACAGAAAAGAATTTGGAAATTTCTTTTTTTAATTTTTTTCATATTTATTTATTTTTGAGAGAGAGAGACAGAGCATGAGCGGGGGAGGGGCAGAGAGAAAGAGAGAGAGAGAGAGACAGGATCTGAAGCAAGTGTCAGGCTCTGAGCTGTCAGTGCAGAGTCTGACATGGGGCTCAAACCCACCAGCTATGAGATCATGATCTGAGCCAAAGTCAGAGGCTCAACTGACTAAGCCACTCAGGTGCCCCAGAATTTAGAAATTTCTGATGGAAGGAGTCAAATGGGGAAAACGTGACAGCAAATATGGCCATACAATTTTGAAGCTCTTTCTATCAAGAAATAGACTCTACTTCCTTGCCCCATGAATGCTCCTAGTGGTTGACTTTATGACTTGTTTGCATGAAGAGAATCTATCAAATGACTTTGTACAAGTTTCCATCTTAGGTCTCCAGTGGTCTTGCAGGCTGTGCTCTTATGCAGGAAGATATTTCCCCTACCTGTACACAAGTTCAAGCTGGATACTTGAGGGCATGAGATCT
>NW_021903686.1:0-570 GCF_006229205.1 Suricata suricatta | reverse complement strand
TCTTGATGAGAAATATTCCTTTTCAGTGCATTTCTCTGTAAGTTTTCATAATTTCTAGAGAATATTTTACTCTAACCACAGACATATTACCTATAATTTGTTGTAGACTCAAATTATATTTCACCTTTAATTTGCAACCCATAGTAATCATTTGTTCATTTCGATTTTTCTATTGCCTTCACAAAATCCTGAGTTTTAAAAAAATGTATTGTAGAGGTGACTCAGCTGGGTGGGGTGGTCCCAAATGACAGCTCCATGAAGTAGGTCACATAAGGTAAATAGCACCTCTTGTATAATATTCCTTTAGCAAGAACCATTCTTGTTTGTCTGTGTACCACACTTACATGAGTGAGGTCATCACATTAGTCAATAATTAGTGTGATCAAATTAAATGGTACTATTGATAGATATCCTGTGTGGAAAGCTTCTTTAGTTTTTCTCCTGACATTAAACAGGGATTCCACACAGCTATAGTTTTCAGTACATACATCAAGATTTTAATAAAGAACTATTTACTGAACACACATTCTATTAAGATAACCAATTCTACTTCTTCCTTAGCACTGTGCA
>NW_021903685.1:0-570 GCF_006229205.1 Suricata suricatta | reverse complement strand
ATGTAGTCCCATTTGTTTATTTTTGCTTTTGTTGCAGTTGTCTGAGGAGACAGATTCGAAAAGATATTGCTAAGAATGGTGTCAAAGAGCTTACTGCCTATATTTTCTCCTAGGAGTTTTATGGTTGCAGGTCCTATTTTTGAGTCTTAAAATCCATTTGCACTTATTCTGTATATGGATTATTTTGCATATGATATAGGAAAGTGGTCCAGTTTTCCTAATACCATTTATAGAAGAGAATGTCATTCTGGACTGTATATTCTGTTCCATTGATTTATGTGTCTGTTTCTGTGTTAGTACCATACTATTTTGATTACCAGAGCCTTTCTCTTCTTTCTCAAGATTGTTTTGACTATTTGGGGTCCTTTGTGGTTCCCTACAAATTTTAGGATTATTTATTCTAGTTCTAAGAAAAACACTCTTGCTATTTCAGTAGGGATCGCACGAATCTGTAGATTGCTTTGGTTAGTATAAACATTTTCACAATATTCCCTCTTACAATCCATGAGCAAGGTATATCTTTCCATTATTTGTGTTACCTTCAATCTTTTATCAATGTCATATAGTTTT
>NW_021903684.1:0-570 GCF_006229205.1 Suricata suricatta | reverse complement strand
AAAAAAAGAAATTAGCAGTTGACACAGCCACCAACTCTTTGTTATAACACAAGTGACTTTAACCAGGTCACCTCGCACTAGGGTGGGGGTAGGGGGGCAGGTCATTCTGTTGGCCAGAGTTATTTTACAGTTGGATTGGGAGATATTTATCCTTATCTCTGAGGAGGTCAGGGAATCTAGTTTTGGCTTTTGGCCAAGATAAGGGTAAGTGGGTTCACTAACTAACTGATTAATGATTCATGATGTGCTATTTAAAAGCCGAACTCCTCTCATGACGCCCAGAGCTGGTATATTTATGAATGGTTTTCACCTGGCAGTTTAACCAGAGAGGCATATAAGACTCAGCAGGACGGGCTGCTGGGTGGTTCAGTCAGTTAACCATCTGACTTCAGATCATGATCTCACAGTTGGTGAGTTCGAGCCCCTCATCAGGCTCCGAGCTGACAGCTTGGATCCTGGAGCCTGCTTCAGATTTTGTCTCTCCCTCTCTTTCTCTCTGGGCTTCCCCCACGTGTGCTTGGTCTCTCTCTGTCTCTCAAAAATAAACAAATGTAAAAAAAATTTTTAAAA
>NW_021903683.1:0-570 GCF_006229205.1 Suricata suricatta | reverse complement strand
CTCTCCGATTAATAGATTGCCTCTGCCTGGTAGGTACTTAGGAGCTTCCCACATAAGTTATTTGCAATTGTACACCAGTACCTAGTTCCTTTATTCATCAATGCTTTGCTCCTACTAGTGTTCTATGAGGGCATTTTCACTATAGAAGTGCTTATTTCCAAAACTATATCTACAGGATTCATGTGTAGGGGAGGAAAAATAGGTTTCTTTCTACCCTTCTAGGTTCTTTGGCTGATCTAATAATAAAATTGAGAAGACAGATTAACAGGAGGAAAACGAACAAACGTTTGGTAACATGGATACCTTTTGTGTCCGTGGGAGAGACCAGGAAAACTACCCCAAATGGCCCAATGATACCCTTAACTACCATAACGCGCTGTGGACAGGAGAGGTGTGTGGTGGGGAGCCGCCTGGGGGGTTTGTAGAAGAGGCACGGGAGACCAGAGTGGGTTTGTGAAGTAGGTTTAAGTCCTTGCCGCCTTCACTGGTAGGCGTTTCTAAAGATGGAGTCTCTCCCGCTCTTCCTGGTTCAGCAAAGGAGATACCTTACCGATGGGACTCTCCTTGTGT
>NW_021903682.1:0-570 GCF_006229205.1 Suricata suricatta | reverse complement strand
CTTGTAGTGAGTCTCGATGAAGCTGCAGATTAGAACTACCTGGAGAGGCTTTTCTAGTGCAGATGAGGGCCCCTTCAGTGAATCTGATGTGACAATCCAGGCAGGTCCCAAATAGCAGATCTCAAGGGCCTGCATGGTGGTTCTTAAAATTTCTTAATGTTTATTCATTTTTGAGATGGAGTGTGAGCGGGGGAGGGGCGGAGAGAAGGAGACAGTCTGAAGCAGGCTCCAAGCTGTGGGTTGTCAGCACAGAGCCCAACACGGGGCTTGAAGTCCCAAATTGTGAAATCGTGAAGTGAGCCAATTGGACTTTAAACCGACTGAACCACCCAGGTGTCTCTGAAGGACCTGCGTGGTTCTAATGTGCACTCTGGGTTCAGAAGCTCAGCCTCAAGAGGCTGCAATCACTTCTGTATCCCTTGGATAGATCCCTAGCAGTGCTATGGCTGGGTCATAGGGGAGTTCTATTGATAGTTTAAGGCACATGTCCCCCAATGTTCATAGCACTGCCAACAATAGCCAAATCATGGAAACAGCCTAAATGTCCATCAACTGATGAATGGATCAAGA
>NW_021903681.1:0-570 GCF_006229205.1 Suricata suricatta | reverse complement strand
ACGGCACACCCCAAACGAGGTTTATTTAGTGGTATACCTTGGCCGTGGGTTGTCTGCGGCTCTGCGTCTTCGTTAATCTGGGAACCAGTGAGGAGGAGGAGCCATTCATCTGGATTTTCCGTTCTTGAGGCTGAAAGGAAAGAGCGGCAGAGCTGAAAACACACGGAGTCCTTCAGGCTTCCTGCTCACTTGAGAGGCTGAAGCAGGTTGCGTGGTCGGTGGGATGGGGTGGAGGACCTCCCCACCAGGGACACGCTGCAGATCCAGGGTCCCGGGAGGACAGAGAGCACTTGGGAAACATGGCGGACCCACAGGGACCCACAGACTCGCTGGAAGAGTCCTATCCAAGCACCTTGTGGGGGGACCTCGCAATGGCCCCTAGTCCAGAGTCAGGACTTTCTGCACGAGGACAGGAGCTGTCCCTCAGGGGAGACAGCTGGGAGGGGCGCGGGAGGAGGGGCCAGGAGCGTTCTCCAGGTGACAGAACCAATAGGACGTGTGTGTTATGAATCCACACATGGGTTACACGTTCCTGCAGATTTTCTTAGAGAGACAGAAGGAAGGAGAGAT
>NW_021903680.1:0-570 GCF_006229205.1 Suricata suricatta | reverse complement strand
GGGTCCCTGTCACATCTTGGGAGCGGTGCAGGCTAGCACTTCGTCCTCTCCTTCCCCCGATGTTCACATCGACTCTGGTGAGTTGGAGTCTGGGAGGCTGGTGGACAGAACCGTCTTCTCTCAGTAAGTGGCCATCTGTGACGGACTCTGGGGTTTTCCCTTCGGGTGTGGTCTGGCTCCAGGACTTTGCTGCCGGAAGGGCCTCTCACACAGCAGGACCGTCGGGACCTGCAATGTCTCAGGGCTGCCCCAGACCTTGGGCAGGGTAAGCCCCTGGGCCGTGTGCTTCTCCGACACATTCCCAGACCTGCGCACGCTCCTTTGTCCCTTTGCTTCGCCCGGGACGGGCAGGGGTGACGCAGGCCTGTGACGGGGTTCATCACCTCCAGTGTAGCCGCTGTGGGATGGGCTGTAGCTAAAGCAGGGGCCGCCGGTGGGGGGGTGCATGCCAGCTCCGTGTTAAGCAGCCCCAGCCTTGCCTTTGGTCTGGACCTGCTGGACAGGCTGTGGGCCAAGTGGGTACTGGCGCTGGGCAGGTGGGTGGGGACGTCGGAGCCTTTATGAGCTGCC
>NW_021903679.1:0-570 GCF_006229205.1 Suricata suricatta | reverse complement strand
CGTAACTTGCTTCCTCCCCACCCTACAGTTGTGAGGATGCGTTGGGAAGTCACCCTTGAGGAAGATTATATCTGGTCTCCTGTTGGAGTAAGATGAAAAACAAGTGTAGTAGCACTTCGCCTTTAAGGCTTTCTCCTAGGAAACATCGATCATCATTGTACCTCCCCTTGACTACACCTACACGCACTACCTTCTCTGCTTGATCTCAGAAATATTTGATTCTCTGTGAGATTTGTCATAAAATATAACCATTTTTGGTTCTAAGACTGTCATAATAAATCCAAACTCTGCCAGTAAGAGTCTGGGGAGCTTTTTGCTTTTAGCTGCTAGGTACATTTCTCAGGAGCAGTCAGCACTGGCACTCTCCCATGGTACCCTTATGAGATCTCCTTTTTTCAGCTTCTGTGACCTCTTCTAATGTTAATTGACCCACTCTCCCTAACAGTAAGAAATGCAGTGACTGCAGTAACAACTCTTAGAAGATGGCCTTTCTTTTTTTCCTTTCTTACCTCTCATTTTCAATAGTCAAGAAAGGTTAATTTTCTCAGAGACTTCAATTTTTTACACAAG
>NW_021903678.1:0-1326 GCF_006229205.1 Suricata suricatta | reverse complement strand
TCTAAGATGAACTGCACAGAATTTCAGGAAGTTTATCCCAAGCCTCTTAACCCTTTCTGTCACAGTATTCCTCCATAATTAGTTCAACTATACTATTAATTATTTTATCTCTTGAGAGGCAATGTAGCATAGTGATTTTGACACACAGCTTCTGAAGTCAGACTTCCTGTCTGTCTCTGGGGAACTTATTAACCACTCTGTGTCAGTTGTCTTATCGATATATTTTGAATAATAATGGTACTTATTTCATAAGACTTTGCAAGATTTTGATAAAATCATATATGTAAAGTATTTAGAATAGTGTCTAAAACCTAGCAAATGATATATAAATGTTACTATTAACAATTCTTTTTATTTTGCTTTGAATAGAGATGGACAATAGTTTGAGCCACAGTCGTTCATACATGAAGATTTTGAGTAAGTCAATCTTTTTTCTGACTGAATAATCCCAGCTTTTTTGTGCTTTTTTTAAATCTAATTTTCCAAACTTTTAAAAATTCCTCCTTTGGCCCTTAATCTTAGTATAGGGCAAAGAGTATTTTTAGTATTTTGCTACTACAAAGACATTTGAAGCAACCCTCCAAATCCTCATGTAGGGGCTCCTAGGTGGCTCAGTCGGTTAAGGGTAAGACTTTAGTTCAGGTCATAATCTCGTGGTTTGTGAATTTGAGCCCCACGTCAGGCTCTGTGCTGACAGCTCAGAGCCTGAAGCCTTCTTCAGATTCTGTAACTCCCTCTCTCTGCCCTTCCCCCCCCTCTCAAAAATAAACATAAAAAAATAAACAAATAAAAACCTCATCTATTTAACACATATCTTTTAAGACCCATTCACCATACTAGTCACAATGGGAATGTAACTTTGCATAAGATAGGCAAGAAGCTTGCCTTCGTGGAATGCTTACTTGCCAGAGCAAACTCTTTCCCATTAACCAAATCACATACCACTCCTCCGAATTCTTTCTTCTAATAGGTCAGCATGTCCAGCTGGAAGCTTCTTATTGATAATCTCAGCTGAACGGAGGAACATAGCTTCAACTGCAGACCCTTTTAGCAAAGCAATCTGATCTTCATGGTCCAAAGTCTGAAATCCTGGAGGAAGATGACAGTCAAACCAAGTATCAAGGAACTGTGAGTGCTATATAACAATATTTCATCATCACTATTATCCCCATTGATAAAGCATTTCCATAAAGGGGTTTTATAATTGTTTTAAGATTGGATAGTCAGGTTGAGTCACTAAATATCTATTTTTTTAATCTCAAATAGAAGCTGCCTTTTATCTTATTGAGTAGGATTTATTGAATAAGTTGAGTAAAAAAGGATGTC
>NW_021903677.1:0-570 GCF_006229205.1 Suricata suricatta | reverse complement strand
CACTCTGTAGTCACGTGGGCTTGAGGAGCACTGGTTAAAAACGTTAAAGCACTGGATTTCTTTTAAGGCATTTAAAATGCATTATTAATCTCTCAGAGGGAGTAGACTACAATTTCCAAAACTTATTTTCACAGATTATGGTGTTCTGAAAGAGGCAATTTGGAAAAGCTGCCCTACAATAAAAGGAAGATTCAAGGACAGGCCTGACTGTTAGCTCCTCGCCATGTGTGACCCAATCTCCAGCGTTGAAAGAGGATCTGAAGGAAGAAGTGGCAGCTTGTTCCCCAGCTGAGATACATTTGCTAGCTTTGGCAACTGTCCAGGACAAAGATGGATGTTTAAAAGTGATTTTTAAACTATAGAAAATTAGAATCAGTTCAATAATTTGTTTAGCATCTTAATAAGATTGAAATACAGAGCCAGATAGCTGTTCTTTTAAACCGCAAGAACACGTTGAGTGCTTGGAAGCATTCCCTGACATTCTAGTGACTTTCTAAATGAAATTCTAGTAAAATGGGAAAAGGACATTTAATGGCCAAAAGTTCATGGAGAGATTCTGATATTTGAAAC
>NW_021903676.1:0-570 GCF_006229205.1 Suricata suricatta | reverse complement strand
AGTGATTTCAGGAGTAAATTCCTTAATTTCCCTTACCCATTGAGCCCATCCCCAAACCCATAACCCCTCTAGCAACCCTCAGTTTGTTTTCTATATTTAAGAGTTTCTCATGTTTTGTCTCCCTCCCTGTTTTTATATTATTTTTGCTTCCCTTCCCTTATGTTCATCTGTTTTGTATCTTAAATTCCTCATATGAGTGAAATCATATGATATTTGTCTTTCTCTGACTAATTTCACTCAGCGTAATACCCTCTAGTTCTATCCATGTAGTTACAAATGGCAAGATTTCATTCTTTTTGATTGCTGAGTGATACTCCATTGTATATATATACCACGTCTTCTTATCCATTCATTCGTCAGTGGACATTTGGGCTCTTTCCATACTTTGGCTATTGTCAGTAGCACTGCTATAAACATTGGGGTGCATGTGCCCCTTTGAAACAACACGCCTGTATCCCTTGGATAAATCCCTAGTAGTCCAATTGCTGGGTTGTAGGGTAGTTCTATTTTTAATTTTTTGAGGAACCTCCATACTGTTTCCCAGAGTGGCTGCACCAGTTTGCATTCCCA
>NW_021903675.1:0-570 GCF_006229205.1 Suricata suricatta | reverse complement strand
TGTTCCCACACTCCACACTCCTGGAGGGGTTTCCATACTGTGTCTTTGGAAGGAGGAAAGCTGTGTTTCCTTTGTTCCACTCTCCCTGACTACTTATGCCCTTCTATATACAACCTGCATGGTGGAAACTGAGGCTGTGCCTATACTACTGCCGGAACTCAACTCAGCTCTGACGCTGGATCTAAGCTCTTAGCCAATGCACAGGCTCGGAGCAAGGGCGACTGACCAGAGACTGCAGGGCTGTTTAACCGCTTTGGTTTATTCCAAGGCTGTCTTGCGGCATGGCCTTTTCTTGGGTGGTAATTATAGCAAATCACAGCGATCGCTAATTGATAGTGTGGTGCATCTTGCAGATGTGGATGTTGTTGATCCTGATGAAAAGTCCATCATGACCTATGTGGCACAATTTCTACAGTATTCGAAGGATGCATCTGGGACTGGAGATGAAGCTCAGGTATGTTATAAGTGTGTCTCAAACTTATTTTTGTCGTATGCTACTAATGGCTTTATTTTAAAAATTGAAGTATAATTTGCATATAGAATGTAAATGTGCATTTCTGTGAGTTGTGA
>NW_021903674.1:0-570 GCF_006229205.1 Suricata suricatta | reverse complement strand
ACCCCAATGTTCATAGCAGCAATGTCAACAATAGCCAAAACATGGAAGGAGCCTAAATGTCCGTCACCTGATGAGTGGATCAGGAAGATGTGGTATATATTCACGATGGAGTACTACATGGCAATGAGAGGGAATGAAAAGAGACAGGAGATATATACAGAGATCTCAGTTAAACAGAGAACAGAGAATACTCACTAAAAGTCAAAATAGAAGGAAAATGACAGAGAAAACAAGAAAAGACAATTGTCAGATATCAAAAAACTCAGCATGGATTAAAATAATTACTAGTGCAGTATCATAGTGCCAGACTACAAAGCAAGCATCTTGTTTAATTATTCCATATTGAGCAGTGACTGCAGCCATTTTTGATAAAAAAAAAAAAAACACTCAACAAAGACTCTTGAATACTGAAAACAGAGGGCTGAAGAGGGAGACGGAAAGGGGGCTGGGGGTGATGTTCATGGAAGAGGGCTCTTATGGGGTAGAGCACTGGGTATTATATGGAAACAAACATTAAAATAAACTATAAATTTTTAAAAAACACTCAACAATGTAGGGATACATGGAACA
>NW_021903673.1:0-570 GCF_006229205.1 Suricata suricatta | reverse complement strand
AGGAAAAGTGACATAGGTTATTAAATATGTTATTAAAATAAAGAAATACCTTACAATTCACTGAGTTACAGTCCAAACTCCTGACTGCACTGGGGACTGGAAAGCACTTCCGTCTCAAGGCAGACATGACCCGGTTCCTCTTTGTAGTACTGAATGTCATCCTATAACAGGCTTCCTCTGATCATATCCTCTCTTTTTCTCTTCAGACTAGTTTTCTCCAATTCTCTGTATGCATAGCTATATATGAGAACACCATGATTCAAGCATTAAGAGAGAACCACAAATATCACAATCCCAGATACAATTTTAGATGACAAAGCTTCTCTTTGGGCCCATTTGGATCAGGTGCCTAACCCTCTTACCTTCAGGTATGGCTAACCATAAAGGGTCATGGTTGTCAGGGGTCACATCTCAGGGTGGGAAAAGTTGTCAGTAAAATGTGAGTGGGTTATGCTCCTAATAAACCATTTAAATTGTCATTTAAAAATAAATAAATAGAAGTAAATTGCCATTTAAATTATTCTTTTCTCATATATGAAGTTAGTGAGATTTCATATGTCTATATGAATG
>NW_021903672.1:0-570 GCF_006229205.1 Suricata suricatta | reverse complement strand
TGACCCAGACCTTCCGGAGGTGAGTCCAAGGCAGACAGTGGGGACACCGTATTCTAGCTCCAGTCCACTTGTGACCCCGGGAAGGTCATTAACCTCTCCCGGCCTTGACGTCTGGGGGATGTTATGGAGATCAATTATAACCATAGGCCTAAAAATGGCTTTGAAACAGTTCAAAGTACTTGCCGGTCATAAGAAATGATTCTTGCATTCACTTTGGACATGTCACAAGAGCGAAACCGGGCATGACATGGTGACCGGCGTGGGGAGCGGCAAGGCCCCGCCGGACACGCCTTTGTAGGGGGAGGCCTAACCAAGAGCACGGCTTGCAAGATGGAGCATCAGATGGAGGTTTTAGCGTGTGTCTCGCTGCGGACAGTAGCTTCTTTGTAAAGGGGATGACCCTCCCGGAGGCCCCCCCCCGCCCAGCGTGCCCGTTTGCCTCACTCCGGGGGACATGACCCCTCTTTCAGTCAGCACCGAGCTGGGCTAACAGGGCATGAATTGATCGAAGGGAAGGAGGCAGAGGGAAGGGGGCAGAAAGTTCCTTCTGACCTGCAGAAAACGGGACTC
>NW_021903671.1:0-570 GCF_006229205.1 Suricata suricatta | reverse complement strand
CAGTCCCAGAGATGCGGGTTAAATTGGCTCGGGTGGCATTCTGGAGGCAGTTTTCAAAAGCTCCCTCGGAGATTCTAATGTTCAGCCGGGGTTGAGAACCAGTGGTTGCAATTAATAGTATGGATTATTAGTCAATATTAGCACATGTATAAATATATAAACAGATTTTATTTTACCCTTTAAAGCATTTAGAAGCCAGCGTTAGGACAGAAGTTCACATGTTTCCTAACATATTTCTACTTCTGCTTTGGTTGCCACCAATGACAAGGAACTCACAGTGCCCGGTACCAGCAGTCAATTAAATAATTATTTGGTGAACTGTTTGTTGAGCTCCCTCCTGACATTATCTAATGCAGCGTTCCTTGTAATGCTCCTCTTCAGTGTTTATAAATGTAGACAGGTCCTTGCCCATGGCATAGTCAGTATAATCACCATCCATATTTTCTGTACTTGTTATGGACCTATTAAAAACAGAATATTATGTTTACACCCTATTTCATTCCCTTGGGATCCTCAACTACTTATATTTATCTATATACTCATTTTCATTATAGCAGCTCATCTTTCACT
>NW_021903670.1:0-570 GCF_006229205.1 Suricata suricatta | reverse complement strand
CTTTGAGGATTCTGCTCTATGAATTAGGTTGCTTTTTTCTTCTCTTGTTGACGGCGTAGGATTCAGCTTTCTCCAGTGTGTTGGCTACCATTTGTCCTAGATGACTTCTTTCTTTTTGCCCCAAGTTTTTATTAAATTCTAGTTAGTTAGCATACACTATAATATTAGTTTCAGGGGCACTTGTTTCCAAATTTTGTTTCTGCTTTTTCTCTTTGCTTATTCTTGTCCTTGTGGTTTTATGACTAAAATAAAAACTACTGTCATTTTAACGAGGTTTTGAGAAGAAGCAGAGTAGATGTATATGTTCCATCGACCACCTTTAAAGAAGTCTATATACTTATTTAATATGTTCTTGCAAATTTTTCTATTTTGGCCATTTTTCTACATTAGCATAATAAAAATATTTTAACGGCAGCATATTATTCCCTGTGCCACAGTATTCATGTATCATAACTTACTACTAAACTAATTTTAATTAAATGAATCATAAATTATTGTCAGTGTTTGAGAACTAGGAGATAAGGACTGGCTTTTATTCCATGAATATGTCTGGACATGGAAAAGTGATGT
>NW_021903669.1:0-570 GCF_006229205.1 Suricata suricatta | reverse complement strand
CTCTCTGTCTCTCAAAAATAAATAAAAAAATATTAAAAAAAAAAAAAAAAGTCAGACACCTAACAGACTGAACCATCCAGGAGCCCCTAACTCTGCTTCCCTTTTAATTGCTCTGGCTGACCGCTGCATTCTCTTCATTCCTTTGAGATGGAAACAGGCTAGCAGAGATGTGAGCATAATGTGAGTAGCTGAATCTAGATGTACATCTAATGACAATAGTATTAGTAGGAGATATTTGGCCCACATTCCCGAACTTTCACACTGACAGGACGCTGCATCTACTAGAATATAACTTCCAGTGAGATTTAAGCCAGAGCTATGCTTCTCAAACTTAAATGCGCCTATGGATCATCTGGGGACCTTACGAAAATGCAGATTCTAGTGTAATAGGCCTGAGATGGAGCCTAAGGTTCTGCATTGCTGTAAGCTCAGCACTCAAACCAGGCCTACAGGGGCAGAATACTTTGGATTTTAGATAGAGACCCTAAGTATTATGGGTTCTAGATAACATTTTTGTTTTTAGATTTCCATGAAGAGGAATTGAACCCAAAGCAAAGGCTTCGCCCCTGA
>NW_021903668.1:0-570 GCF_006229205.1 Suricata suricatta | reverse complement strand
GTTGTCTCCCTGCACTATGGTCTCTCACGATGTTACCATTGGGGGAAGCCAGCGAAGGCATCTCCCTACTTCAAACTATGGTGTGAATCTCACGTTTTAAGTAAAAAATCAAAGAAAGCAAAGTAAATGGTGGCTTTGGTAAAACGATCAGGACTCCGTAGGGAAAGGACTCTTCCCGGATCTGGGAAAGGACGAGGTCAGCCTGGAGCATGGCCTGAGTGTGTTTCTGTGCCTGGAAGCCCAGTACCGGGCAGGGACTAGGGGTGACGCGCCCCGTACAGCAGGGGCGGCAGGAGGCTCCCACTGGCCAACCCTGGAATAATGTAAGCGTTAGAAAGAATAATGGTGGAAGTAGATTCTAGAACATGTTGAATTTTTTAAAGCCTGTGGGTCTATGGTGATACTCCCAAAAGGAAGTGCAGGGGCGATGGGGGTGGGGGTCTCTTCTGCACAAAAAATGCCAACTAATAATCAGACCTGGAAAATCCCTGTCTTGGGCACCTGGGTATCTTAGTTGATTAAGTGTCTGACTTCGGCTCAGGTCATGATCTTGCTTGCAGTTCGTGAGTT
>NW_021903667.1:0-1326 GCF_006229205.1 Suricata suricatta | reverse complement strand
AACTGTGTCCTTTTATTTTAAAGGACTTGATGGGGATAACTTGTAACACCTAATGAGGTCCGAGGATTAAACGATGATGATAATGGTGTTCATTTCCTGGTTCTGAGGGACGTCTTAAAATTCTATAGAACAGCGGGCGCCTGTGGGGCTCAGTCAGTTGAGGGTCCATCCGACTTCAGCTCAGGTCATGATCTCATGGTTCGTGGGTTCGAGCTCTGCGTCGGGCTCTGTGCTGACAGCTCAGAGCCTGGAGCCTGCTTCCGATTCGGTGTCTCCCTGTCTCTCTGCCCCTCCCCTGCTCATGCTCCGTTTATGTCTCAATAATAAATAAACATAAACAAAAGCAAAAGAAGAAAAGATTCTGTAGAAGTGCACGCTGCTGACCGCTCCTCCCCAGCTCAGAGTCTCTCCTGAAGAGCCGGTCAGGGAGGAGCAGGAAGAGCTGTCCTGGACCATCCGTTCCACTTCGGGGAGGATCTGAGCGCGCATGACGGGCAGGGTGGTGTCGAGCAGCAATAACACCCACGAGAGAGCTCAGGGGCCACACGCACGCCAAGCGCCATTCGGCCAGAGGGTCCTACACCGTCTTTTCTCCTGGAATGTTCTTTCCCATGTCCCCACTTCCCATAGCAAAGTCCTGCTCCCCTCAGAGCAGCGCAGCCCCTTTCCTGGGGAGCGTGCTCAAAGCCTCGTCCCTTTTGTGGTCAGGACTCTCCGCCCCGTCCCTGGGTGTCAGTCCCTCTTGTATCACATTCTTTGTCCGCTGTCCCCCTGGCAGCCTGTGGGCCCATGAGGGCAGCCCTTGTCCGCAGCTCCCGGTGCAACACGAACCCCCAAAGCATTCCAGCATGAATGGAACATTCTAGTAAGTACGGAGAGCTCACCTTGTTTCAGGGCTGATTAGATTTCGCTGAACCTTACTGCTCCCACTTATAAAGGTCTTCTCTGTGGCTCCCGGTTCCTGGTGCTAAGTGTCTTTCTTGGGGTGTTGACCTCACCTCACCTCGTCCTGCACGTCTTCCAACAGAACACGGGGCATCAACAGAGAACAAATGAGTGGCTCCGGGGTTCTGGGGGAGAACAAAAGAGTGGTGTCTGGACAGGGCTGAGGATGCTGTTGTCACGTCACCTTGGGCCTCCGCGGAGAAGATAATTGTTCAGCGGTTCACTTTATATGGCTGGATCTAATTACTCAGGGGATGGAGTGTTAGGTCTCACGTGTTGGCCCTGTGGCTTTCAACCAGGAGGGAGTTAAGAGGCTCAGTCACAGCAGGAACGGAGGGCAAATGAGTTTCCAGTGTGCCGGGAAGGCGCAGAGGTGCCCTC
>NW_021903666.1:0-570 GCF_006229205.1 Suricata suricatta | reverse complement strand
CAGAGAGAACAAAGATGAATAATGATAGAAGAGGAGAAGATAAAAGTGTGATCATCAGGAGTCCCGGTAGTGAGACGGTTAGAATGTTGTCACACTCGCTTATGACGTGAGAAAAGACTGTGGGGGGTGATGTAAGAGGTACTCAGTAAAGTGTTCCCTGAACAGATGGAACCTGAACAACCAAAAAGAAATGTCAGCATGTGGGAAGAGGTCCCTGCTCTACCAGCCACTCACATAACTTTTCCTCTATGCATCTCAGTCCACACTAGGTATTGAGGATCTACTCTGTGCTTCGTACTGTTTTTATAACCATAAGTCTGACTGCATCAAAGAACTCACCATCGGGTAAGAAATCAAACAAGCCAATGTAAAGACTACACTCCAATGAATCAAATATGTAAATGTGAGCTATGCACATGGGGGACTCAAGAACTGCCTTTGAAAAAGGAACTTTGTAAAGGGATGGAGAAATATCTATCAGACGACTGGAAGCCAAAAGAAAGCTGGAGTGGCCATACTAATATCAGATAAACTGGACTTTAAAGTAAAGGCAGTAACAAGAGATGAAGA
>NW_021903665.1:0-570 GCF_006229205.1 Suricata suricatta | reverse complement strand
AGTTGGCTCATAAGAGTTAATTTTAGACTTGCTTATACAATCAATTTCCAAACAAGGTTCAAAAATTCATGTGCTTATTACGTTTCTCACATTTCTTTTAATCTATCTATAACAGTGATCCTCCCTCTAGCTTTTATGTTTTTATTTGTCAGAGAAGTAAATTTGTTTCATGTAATCTTCCATATTTTGTGTTTGATTGCTTCTTGATTAGATTTTTGAACTGTTCTTCTATCCCTTCAATTTCTGAGAGATTTGTAGTTAGATCCTAGGCTCTGTTAAATTCAGGTTCTGATTTTTAGGCTAGGATAATTCCCATACAGCCATGTGTAATTCCTTGCATCACTTAATGAAGCATTTTCCATGGTCCTGTTGTCCCCATTTGTGAAGGTATGGTTGAACTGTGTATTGGGGGTGTGATCTTGCCTTGCTATTCAGACAGTGACTGGCATATTTTGTTTTAATGTTTATTTATTTTTGATAGAGGGAGGGGCAGAGAGAGAGGGAGACACAGAATCTGAAGCAGGATCCAGGCTCTGAGCTGTTAGCACAGAGCTTGATGCAGGGCTTGAA
>NW_021903664.1:0-570 GCF_006229205.1 Suricata suricatta | reverse complement strand
GGCAGGCAGTAAAATATTTTGAAGAACATGCATAGCGATATAACATTTGGGGTTGCATAGCATATAATGATGATCAAGTAAGTGATTCAAATAATTCAATAGAAGTCAAAGGCAAGAGTAGTAATGAGGCTTCTTAGAGAAAGTGGGGTTACAATAAGCCCTAGAAATAAAAGTAGGATTCAGTTTTCTAGAAAAAAGGTAGGAGTCTGAGATGTTTAACTAAAACTTGTAGCTGAAACAAACCAAATGTTATAATCCAATTTTGTATATTTTTCCTTTTCTGACTCTTCTTTGACCTCTTCTATAAAATCTATTTGTAATATAATTTGTCTTTTGTTGCTGAATAGGCAGATCCCGTGTTACCCTTCTTAAAAAAAACCTTGAGAAAAATTTAAAACATACACACAAGTAGAAAAATCGTTTAAAGAAATCTCATTTTTCTTAACTTCAAACTGGTTATCAATATTCTGATATTCTTATTCCATGTAATGGATTAATTAGCATATAACTTCAAATGCTGGGCTCTTAAATATGGCCGAATTTAAATGTGTAGTGAGGTAACTATGAAAA
>NW_021903663.1:0-570 GCF_006229205.1 Suricata suricatta | reverse complement strand
TGTATCTCTTTCTTCTCCTTCAGCATTACCTTGTGGAAATCTACAACAAGGTTGATTCATTTCATCAATGGCTATGTATTGTTTTACAGCATTCACCACAATTTATTTAACTACCCTGCCATTGATGAGTAACCAGTTTCTCCATCTTCTGTTCTCTGGAGGGTGGTGGTTCTTGTGAGGTTATTTCTAAGTCATAGGCTCCTAGCAATGAGTGTCCGCGGCCAGGCTGTAGAATGTTATTGAAAAACCTAACAGATAGCGTGTCCTTGAGTGGGGAGACGTACTATCACAAAAATGTCAGTTCTTCTAAAATTAACACATAATCCCAGTGCCATTCCATTTAAGATCCAAGTAGAGTTTGGGGACAGGAGTTTTTTTGTGTGTTTTAATTGGATAATATTGGCATAAAATATATTAAGAACAATAAATTCACTAGAAGAGCCAGAAAAAACAATTTTTAAATAATCGCAGCATAAGACTTGCATCATTAGATGCTAGGCCGTACGATAAAGCTAGCTGTAATCAAAACAATATAATGTTTAAATGAAAGTTGAGAGCTACGGCAGTAAC
>NW_021903662.1:0-570 GCF_006229205.1 Suricata suricatta | reverse complement strand
ATCTTGTAGCCACAAATATATTCTTTGACCCAGCAATTCCACTGCAAAAACCCTTGCCCAAATGCTACAAAAGACATGTACATTGTGGCATTTTTGTGAAAAGAGCTAGAAACATCCCAAATGTCCTTAGAATGAATAAACAGGAAATGGAATAGCCATACAATATAACATGTACAGTAATGATAATAAACGAACAACATTTCTTACATACCTAGATGGATGAATGTCAGAAATGTAATTTTGATTTTTAATAAGAAGTAAGTCTCATATGGGGTGTCTGGGTGGGTCAGTTGGTTAAGCATCTGCGTCTGACTCCTGATTTTGGCTCAGGTCATGATCTTAAGGTTCATGAATTTGAGCCCCATGTTGGGCTCCGTGTTGACAGTGCAAAGCCTGCTTGAGATTCTCTGTCTCTCTCCCTTTCTCTCTCTCTCTGTCTCTCTGCCCTTCCCCTCCTTGTACTCCTTTTCTCTCTCTCTCTCAAAAATAAAATATTTTTAAAAGCAAGTTTGAGAAAAATATGGAGAGCAGATACTAGCATATAAGTTCAAGTAAAAGTACAAACAATTA
>NW_021903661.1:0-570 GCF_006229205.1 Suricata suricatta | reverse complement strand
CAGTCCTGATACTGCTTATTCTTCAGAAAAAAGTGTCACCTTCTGGCTTTGGAGTCAGACCTCCACTGGGCACCTTAGCGAAGGCCGAAATCACCCACCAGTATGCCTGCTGGCACCCGGTCAGGACTCGGACATGAGCTCTCTGTATAAGACAACTTTGGAATGACAATCTTCCCTTTTGAGTAATACGTTGTTTCTATTTTGTATGAAGAGCCATCTCATCCACGTAAGTACCTGACAGGAAGGAAAGGGAAGTGCTTTTGGTTTACTTTGTTTTGTTTAGTTTTTACCAAAGATTTCAGGAAATTTCTCATCATTTACCAATAAATTGGGTCACATTTGGATGAGTGCTAATGGGGCAGAAGGTTGATTAACAATTTCTGAGTGCATCTGGCACAGTTGATTAAACATGCATATTCTTCTTAAAAAAAAAAAAGATCTAAGTTATACATGCACGTGGCTGTCAGTAGTTCCAAAGTTCTTAGAACACCAGATTTTTCCAAATCCTCCCATCCCATTTTTCCTATATCAGAAACACAACTTTTCATGTCTTTTGGCTATTTTTTTTTT
>NW_021903660.1:0-570 GCF_006229205.1 Suricata suricatta | reverse complement strand
ATAGTCTCCTAAGTGTACACTCTGGGATTTGACTGTTGATCCTTTTAACCTCAAATCCCTTCCTCTCTCTTGTTTTTCTGAGGGTAAGAAATAGCTTCCCTAGCCTCCCCGCTTCCATGATGAGGGGAGGCTGGAATAAAGTGAATGAGGTTGAATAATACCGTGTAGCAATTCTAGAGGAGGGCAGGTATACTCACGTTGTGGTAGAGGCTTGGGGACAGAGCACTTTCACCTCACAGTGCAGGGTCTGTCATTCTCAATGAATTCTCGAGTCCTCCTAAAGCCTTGTGTTCAAGAACCAAGGTATTATGCATGTTGTAGTGCCTCTCCAAGGTCAATGCCAGGACATGGGCGCTGAAGGTGGAGGCACAGCCCAAGTCCTCCCACCCACCAGGATGTGTTTGGCACCTGCCTATGACATACATTAATGCCGCTGTCCTGGAGCCACTGGAGGGCTATGGAAAGGACTCTGATCCAGACCGCCCATCCAGCTGCTGATCCTAACTCTGCCCTTGCTCACCAAGAGACCTTGAACAAGTCAAACCTCTGTGCAACTCAGGCACTATGTGA
>NW_021903659.1:0-570 GCF_006229205.1 Suricata suricatta | reverse complement strand
GGTGTGTATGCACGTGTGTGTGCACGTGCGTGTGTGTGCATGTGTGTTCTGTGGCCGTCCCTCGGAGGTGAGTCTGTGTATGTGCCTGTCTGGTATTCTCTGTGCTCGGCCCGAGGGGTCCTCTCTGGGTATATTTCAGTGCTGAGAACAATCCTGTCCTGTGGAAGTGATGTGTCTGTATTTTGCACGTGTCTGTATGCTCCCTGGGTCTCCCTACTTGTGTAGCTCGGTTTTATGGGCACCCTCGTGTGGCCACTGCCCCCGTGTCCCCGCATGTCCTCATGTCCCCTCCTGCTGGTGTATGTGTCTGGAAACCCCTGCACACCCTTCCCTGTGTTTGTGGTCCGCGTGCCTTTGTGTGCGTGTGCTCCCCGTGCGCCTTTGAGGTCTACGTGCGTTTGGGTCCCTGCGTGTGCCGGCTCGCGCCCCCGTGTCCCCCGCGCGGGTCCCGGGAGCTGCGTCCTGACGCCCCAGGGTATCCCCGCGTACGTCCCGGTGCGCCCGGCGGGAGGCCTCGGGGCACACTCGGCCGCCGCCGGACCCACCGCCCGGCTAGGCGCTGGGAGGAGG
>NW_021903658.1:0-570 GCF_006229205.1 Suricata suricatta | reverse complement strand
CATGGACATAATCATTGCCAGATAACACTGAGAAGCTCCGTCTGTCACGGATTCTGGGCGTGCAGCACTGAATGCGCAAAAAGGGCTCCCTGCTCTTACGCTTTCCCATTACCTTCCTTCTGTGCTACTGGCCAAGTAAGATTCCAAAGTTCTCAAAACTAAAACATTCCTCTTGTGTGGATGTGTGTGTGTCTAAGGCTTACGTTCTATTTAAAAAATATATTTATTAAAGAGAGAGAGAGAGTATGAATCTGAAGCAGGCTCTGAGCTCCGAGCTGTCAGCACAGAGCCCAACTCGAGGCTCGAACTCACAAACCGTGAGATCATGACCTGAGCCGAAGTTGGACACTTAACTGACTGAGCCACTCAGGTGCCCCTTAAGTTCTTTGTTAAGCAGCATTTTGGGGGCCCCCGGGTGGCTCAGTTGATTAAGCACCTGACTCTTGATTTTGGCTCAGCCCATGACCCCAGGGTTGTGGGATTGAGCCCCGTGTGGGAAGCACAGAGTTGAGAGAGGAGCCTGCTTACAATTCACTCTCTCTGCATCTGCCCCACTCACAGTGGCTCTAT
>NW_021903657.1:0-570 GCF_006229205.1 Suricata suricatta | reverse complement strand
AGTAAAAGAAATTTTAGTGGTATAGCTGAGTGGAATTTGATTAGAAGTGAGTTAAAGAATGAATAGGAAGGTGAATGTCAAGACTTTTTGAGGGGCGCCTGGGTGGCTGAGTCAGTTAAGCATCCAACTTTGGCTCAGGTCGTAATCTCATGTTTGTGGGTTCAAGTACTGCGTCCGACTCTGTGCTGACAGCTAGCTCAGAGCCTGGAGCCTGCTTTGGATTCTGTGTCTCCCTCTCTCTCTCTGCCCCTCCCCTTCTCATGCTTTGCCTCTGTTTCAAAACTAAATAAAACATTCAAGAAAAGAAGACTTTTTGATAAAACATTGATCATGAGTAGAAGGAAGATTTAAGGAGGTTCCTTGAGAGGGAAGGAAGCAATATGAAGAGAGACCAATTTAGGAGAGGAAGAATCGAAGTATACAGGTTAGACATCAGGTTCATTTCTTTCAGATCAGAGGGGGAAAAAGGCAAAAATTGTATAGACATGGGTAAGTGTGTGTGTTGTGAAATCATGGATGAGTTGAAGCTGAGCACATTAATGGCTGAAGGCTACTCTTTATTTTTTTTTT
>NW_021903656.1:0-1326 GCF_006229205.1 Suricata suricatta | reverse complement strand
ACTTGAGTCTTTCCAGAGGAAGTAGCCCAGCAGCTGCTGATTCAAATTTATTCTGCTTAGGAAAATATGTTAGAAGAGGAGAAGATTTGGGAGAGCAAATTGACAGTTCTGTTTTGGACACCTTACTATATTGTAGGTCATGCATACAGGTACTCTAAATGTGACTTCTGAAAGCAAAGAATGTGGTTTGAGTTGGATAAATAATTTTAGTGTCACAAGAAGATACATGTTATTTAAATTGTGTTAATGATGTATTTTAAAGAGATAATGCAAAGTCAGAAAAGTAGAAAACCCACAATGAACCCCTGAGGACACCAACAAATAGTTGTTTGGGAAAAGGAGATAAAGCCAGAAAGCAAACCAAAAGGAAATAGCCAGGGATGTTGTGATCTCACACACACAAAAAGAAGTATCACAGAAGCGAACCAGGAGAAGACGTGTTCAATTATTTTGACTACTATTGAGAAATCAAATGTTAAAATTATAGTCTTGTTTACATCACTTAGTATTATAAACGATTTTTAAATAAATTAGTATTGATACATAATTAAGTCAATTTTCCCCCAGATTTCCTTAGTTTCAGCCTCATGAAATTTCTTTGTTCCATGATGTCATTGAGAATATCACATTGCATTTTGCTGTCATGTCTTTGCCTCCTTTGGCTGTGACAGTTTCTCAGACTTCCTTTGCTTTTTATCATCTTGACAGTTTTGAAGACTCCTGATTGGCAGTGATAACACAAGTATTTCTATGTAACTCCTTCTAGTTTTTCAGGAAAGTTACAGTTAGGAGGGAAGTGGAAGATTGTGCAGAGGATAGAATATGTGAAAATGTCATCTCAGTGATTTAAAAAACCAAAGAGTGTGTTTAAAAATGGGTGTGTGAAGGTACTGCCCTTTCTGAGAAAACAAAACAACCAACGAATCTGACTTTGGATTGTGAAAGTGAAGTCATGAATCGCCCTACAACAGATTGTGAGATTCTGAATTCATTACTTAACTCATTATTATAATAGGGCAGAGCCAGACTTGTGATATTTATATAATATATAGAAAAATGAATTTTTAGGTAGACCTCAATGGTGTATTCAAAATGTGATTGAACCTTTCTGTTTCAGTAACAGGTACAGAGGTAATAAAACTAAAAGTTATTGGGGTTGAATTTGGGGAATTTTTATAGAGGAAAGTTTCAACTACAAGGTAGTTGAATGAAAATTGGTCAGAAATAGAACCTAATGTCATAGACAAAGAGAACAGGTTAATGAATATCAATGGTAAGTGAAATGTATAAGGAGTGAGCTATATAAATGAATATTATAGCAGAGCA
>NW_021903655.1:0-2757 GCF_006229205.1 Suricata suricatta | reverse complement strand
GAGTGTGTCTTCATAATAGTACTTGTTACGAGTCAAGAATATTAGGTCTGTAGTTGGAACGAGATTTTACAGATACCTGAGGAACGTATCGCTCACTCTTCTGTAAAAGGTGAAAGATTCTTGTCCGTCTACTTTGACTCAGTAACTGGCGTTACTTTGAACAGCGTGGAATGTACAACTCACAGATCCATCCATCAGACGAACAAGAATGGTCCTTGAAAGATTCTAATATGTATTTTGACCAAGGATCATACAGTGATTTTACAGTGGTGTGTCAAGGGTATATTTGAAGGGAATATATATCCATTAGTAAGCCTGGATGGATTGTAGTATGTGAACTCTGATTTATAATGAGAGAAGTGGGATCCTAATCCACCCTTAGCCTGCCCCATTGTCATCAAGGTTGCAGATGAACAGACAGGAACACAAAGTACCCTTGACCCTTGTACAACATGGGTTTGAACGGTGTGAGTCCAACTGACAGGCCGATTTATTTATAGGACACTACTGTGAATGTATCTACTCTTCCTTTTGATTTTCTTAATATTTTCTATTCTTGAACTTCCTTATTAGGAACACCATAATAAACACCTATAAAATATCAAGCATATACGTTTTTAATGTTTTTTATTTAATTTTGAGAGACTGAGAGAGATAGCGTGAGCAGGGAGCGGGGGTCAGAGAGAGAGAGGGAGGTACGGAATCTGAAGGAGGCTCCATGCTGTGAGCTAGCTGTCAGCACAAAGCCTGACGCGGGGCTCAAACCCACAATCCGTGAGATCATGACCTAAGCCAAAGTCGGACCCTCAACTGACTGAGCCACTGAGGCACCCCTCAGGCATATATATTGACTATAGCAATAGCTATTAAAATGACATGGGGGTGTCGCCTGGATGGCTCAATTTGTTGAGTGTTCTGCCTCGGCTCAGGTCAGATCTCACGGTTTGTGGGTTCGAGCCCCATGTCGGGCTGTGTGCTGACAGCATGCTCACAGCCTGGAGCCTCCTTCAGATTCTGTATCTCCTTCTCTCTCTCTGACCCACCCCTGCTCACACTCTCTCTGTCTCTCAAAAATAAATAAGAAATATATTTTTTTAAAGTTACAAATTAAAAAAATAAAATGACATTGGTGTCAAACTTTGAGACAGATTGTCAACTGCATGCCTGATGGGTACACAGAACCCCTGCTTTATTCAAGGGTCACTTGTTCTTGTTTAAGCAGTAGGGTGATTTCACAAATGATCTGTTCCCAGCGGCCTTAACTTCAAAGTGTTTGAACTTATGTAGCCCAAATTTTCCAAATTTATCTTTGCTCCCTTTTTGTACGTGCTGGGGCTTTAGGTACTTTTAATCGGGAGGATACCGAAGTATTATTGAGAGTGTGGCTGAACAATTTCTTGCTGCCACTGTCTTGGAATCCATTTTGTATAACCAGGCTGGTTGTAGGGAGTTTGAACTGACTCTAGCTCCACCCAATTGCAGACTCACTAGATAACAGCCCTACCATTGCAAGTAAATAGAAGTTCCTGATAAGAATTCTCCTAAGCATTTGAAGAAGAAAGCCCACTCTCCTGTGTTTGCCTCCTGCATCTCTTAGACAAGACCCCTGCGGAGAGTGGCTGCATGCTCCACTCCTTTTGCTGCAAATTGTGCATTTTAGACTGAGCCCAGGCAATCCAAAGCACTCCTACCATGCACCGCAAAAAGCATCTGCCGCAGTTCCTGTCATCCTCTGCCTGTAATCAAACTTGACCTCGCCGTCTTACCCCTCATGGCAAAGTGTGTACGTTCCACATGGTCCATGAGTAGTAAATGATTTCTTCTTTGTTATTGAACCTTGGCTCACGAAATGATTCACAGCAGTTCTACTTAACAACTGCTAACTGAACAAAGTCACCACAAACGTAAGAAGTCACTACAGAATTCTCAATCGCTATTTAAAGTCTTAACCTATGTGTTGTATTTTGTTCTTTCCTAGTGTGCTTTTTGTTGGCATCCATAACCCATGTTATTGAATGGTCAGCTGTCTTTCTAAGACGCTTGAGCCTAGAACCTACTTCTGATTCTGTGTCTCCCTCTCTCTGCCCCTCCCTGCTCATGCTCTGTCTCTCTCTGCCTCAAAAATAAAAATAAAACAATAAATAATTAATCTGTCAGCACAGAGCCCGATGCAGGGCTCGAACCCACCAACATGAGTCCATGACCTGAGCCAAAGTCAGAGGCTTAGCCCACTGAGCCACCCAGGTGCCCCATGGGTTGCTCATTTTAATATACCCTGTAGAACACCTACGAATTCCTATCCGTTTCTCCATTATCACCACCTTTATTGCAATGAGCTGTGATTTCATGGGATCCAGGACCTCCTTTGCCTGGATAAGGAGTACAAAATCCTCTCAACATCTCCAGTCCATGTATATCATGTGCTTTTTCACAGTTTAGGTGTTTCTTCACCCATTTATTTCCCTTGGAAGATTCACCACAGAAATTTTAGGTAAACCATTATGGGTACTAGGATTTCTTTACCTGGGTGAACGTAAGACCACCCCCACCGCACCCCAGCCAGGGACATTGCTGAAGGGAATGCTACAGGTCACCTGATTTTCTGCATTAAATCATGCCAGTCATAGCCTTGGAAAATATTTGACGACATGAATTGAATAGTTTTTGTAAGATTTAATAGATGGAGGCAGAGATGAGAGGAAAGAAAGAGACCAAATTATGGAGCCAAGAAAGCCTTTATTGGGATCTGCAATTCCT
>NW_021903654.1:0-570 GCF_006229205.1 Suricata suricatta | reverse complement strand
TGACCCACAAAAACTGTGAGATAATAAATATGTGCTGATTTAGGGTTAAGTTTTGTGATTTGTTACTTAGCGATAGATAACTAGTACAAACATATCCAATGCCCTTCTATTTAATTGTATATGTGTGTATTAAATATATAATATGCATACTACATACTTTAAAATTTTTCAAACTATGAGGGCATCTCAATCTTTGAGGTGAGAAAATACACTTTCTTGAATGAGTAAAAAAAGTTTGCACAATTCAAATTAAGACTTTCCTGAAAACAGACTAGTTA
Source organism: Suricata suricatta (assembly GCF_006229205.1). NCBI lineage: Eukaryota > Metazoa > Chordata > Mammalia > Carnivora > Herpestidae > Suricata > Suricata suricatta. Next base: position 292 of record NW_021903654.1, on the reverse strand, counting down.
TAAAGAAAATTTGCTTTGATGTTACTTAACACAGTGGTTTGTTACAGAATAAAGCATAGTTTAAACATTTTTCTTAATCTGATTATTTCGCATTCTTATATGTAAAATTTTAGTAAGAAAGGATTTAGAATTTTGTTTGCAATATTGATCTTTTTTTTGTTGAAAGTAATTGTTTGTGAGGTACTCTATTTCTGATTTTTCAATTACATTTATGTACTAGGTCTACAATGCAATTGAAAGATTATGAAAATCTTGATTCCCAATCACATTATTATGTAGGTTATATGAAAAT
>NW_021903653.1:0-570 GCF_006229205.1 Suricata suricatta | reverse complement strand
TGGTTTTGATTTGTATTACAATGAATACTATTTTAGTAATTTTCTTCTTTTCATGGGCTTGTTTTGTTGTTTATTTGCTAGAATCTTACTGTAGATACTTAGTTCATCAGTTTTGAGGCTTTCAATGTTTTTTGCAGCTGTTAGTGTAATAAGATAAAAAAATGAAATTGGAGGCATAAGGAAGAATAAAACTGTCATTATTTGTGGATAATTATTTATATAATTACCAAACAATATAAATAAATTATTACTAAAGGGAAGAAAAATATACAGGGACTAATCAGACTGTTTGAAAAAAAAAAAAGAACAAGGAAATGATAAACATGGGATTTAGCAGGGAGGCAGGAGGTGAGATAGGAGACTCTGAGGCGAGATATGAGTTGTTATCACAATGCTAGCTTATGTTTTGAGTGGTGATTTTATTAGTGTTTATTATTAAAAAGGCTAACCAACCAATTAAATAAAGGTGGGCTAAGCCTGATCCAATGATTAATGTGTACTATGAATTAAAAATTATAATTAATCTAATTTGGTGTGCTTTTGGTACAAATAAAAAAATGTATTCACAAT
>NW_021903652.1:0-570 GCF_006229205.1 Suricata suricatta | reverse complement strand
GTATCTAAGTGTTGATACTCTTCTAGCCCTTGACTGGGTCCTCTTTTCTCTCTCACACTAATTGCTTTCTTGGTGATGCCTTCCATTGCCATGGTTTTCTTGATGATACTCAGCAGTAGTTCTGAATATGCACTGCACATTATAATTATCTGGGACTTTAAATAATACCCATCACTGGACTTCTGGATGGCCCAGTTGGTTAGGCATCTGATCTTGAATTCGGCTTACATAAGTCTTCTTCTCCCCATGTCTTAAATTTATTCCATGCCATTCTCTGACCAGCTCATAACATTACAGCTCCTTAAGAGTGCCAGACTCCTTCCTGGTAAATTTTTTATATGTTCTAAATGCTGATGTAAGAGAAATTAGAGATTTGTAAGAGGGGGAATAAATGATAATTCAGTGACCTTGAAAAGGTAAGTGACAGACCCAGGATACATATAAAAGAATTAGATGTAGGTAAAAAAAAAAAAAAAAGAACTTCCTCTATTGTAACATGAAGGAATTTTTTAAAAGTAGGTATAGTCACAACTGGGTTTGTTGATATGATAGTTAACAAAATAATAACAT
>NW_021903651.1:0-570 GCF_006229205.1 Suricata suricatta | reverse complement strand
GTGCTCATCCGGGAGCTTTGTATTTATAAAACATAACAGTGCATTAGCTTCCCCTCCCCTTTCAAATTCATCTCTTAAAACCTCTGGAAGTTTTTATCTTATGGAAAAGCTCCCCAGCTGTGCCTTTCCTGTCCTGTGCTTACTTCAAAGGAGTATTTTGAGCAAAATACAGGATATTGTATATACTTTAAAAATTCAATTTGAAAAAGTTTCTACCTTCTGAAATGATTTTTGAGCCCTGATTCTCTTACTTAGTATTTTAGTATTCCTATCAAATACATGCCTGTGTGAATTTCTCTTGCAACAATAATGGTGCAAAGCCACAACCCACTACAAAACTCAGTGGCTTAAAATAATCATCGTTTTATTGTAGTTTGCAGGCCTATGGGTCCACTGATCTTGGCTGAGGTTGGCCAGATTTGATAGAAAATAGTAAAACTTAAGGAATTGAACGTGTATAGAATTGTTCTTGTGTCTAAAATGAAGAGGAGTATTCTGTCTCTCTGTCTCAAAACTAAATGAACATAAAAAAATTTTGGGGGGGCACCTGGTTGGCTCAGTCGGTTTAGC
>NW_021903650.1:0-570 GCF_006229205.1 Suricata suricatta | reverse complement strand
GGGATAGGTTGAGGCTACACTGCATCGAAAACTCTCCCTCTGCCCCATCCTGTTTCTCCCCCCTCCCCTGCCCTTCCCTAGCTGAGGAGCCCAAGAGCCATCCCTAATAAGTGTGTTGGTGCAATAACAGACATCTCACAGCCTGCTTCCTTAGGGCCCAGCCTGCAACATGACCCCAATAAGGAAGAGCTTCTAATTAAACTGAAAACTAGCATTTGAAATACAGGGCCACCAAAAAAGAAATCACAGCATATGAATTTGATGTTTCTGCATCACTTCTACCTTTAGCTAAACTTCTTTTGAGACCTCCAGACCTCCAGATCTAAAACATTCAGGAATCACACCACACACATACACCTCCTCCCCAGCTCCTCAATGATCCTGACCTCCGCTGGCTAGTCCAGGGATCTGGGGGCGCCAGGGTGGCTCAGTCGGTTGAGCGTCCGACTCAGGCTCAGGTCATGATCTCAAAGTTCGTGGGTTCAAGCCCCGTGTCAGGCTCTGTGCTGACACATAGCTCAGAGCCTGGACCCTGCTTTGGATTCTGTGTCTCTTTCTCTCTCTGTCCCT
>NW_021903649.1:0-570 GCF_006229205.1 Suricata suricatta | reverse complement strand
CATATATCTCTATCCAGATATCTCACTATCACCTCAAATTCATGTTTATCATATTCTCCTTCAAGACACCTTTCCTCTTCAACTGCTCCTGTTATACTAAAAGATTGAGTCAGCTTTGAGTTGACTTTTCTCAAATGCTACAGAATTGAATATTATAATATCATTGCTTTTCTTTAAAATGCATCTTTTATTTTGTCTGTCAATATTGCTACCACTAACTTGTGACAGACCTTTAGCATCCTCTAAAAGATTTGTTCAATATGTAAGTCTTTTTCTTTGCTTCTTGTTTGCTTCCTAAAGATTTTCATAAATCTGTAGTATTTTGGATTAGACGCAAACTGGCATTTAAGCATCTCTCCATTGCCCTATACGACATACACTCCAGCACCTTAGGAAAGATGATGTTTTTGGAACAAGCCGTGCTCATTCCTATTGCATCTTTGCCCAAGTGGACACCTGTGCCTGAGAACAGCTTTTTGACCTTCCATATCCTCAAATTTCCCAATTCAACTTCCATATCTCCCAGATGCTATGTACTCTAGTCCACATCCCTGTTAGTGTACTTAAGTG
>NW_021903648.1:0-570 GCF_006229205.1 Suricata suricatta | reverse complement strand
GACAATGTTAAAAACATGGTATGGGGGCTTGGGAGGGTGCTGGGTGGTTCAGTCGGTTGAGCATCCGACTTAGGTTCAGGTCATGATCTTGCGGTTTGTGAGTTTGAGCCCTGCATTGGGCTCTGTGCCGACAGCTCAGAGCCTGGAGCCTGTTTCAGATTCTGTGTCTTCTCCTCTCTCTGCACCTGCCCTACTTGCAGTCTGTCTGTCTCTCTCAAAAATAAACATTAAAGAAAAAAAAAAAACTCCTCAGTACCACCCATCCCGATTTCCTGCTTGCGGAGGGCTATGAGGTCTCCTCCAGCCCCGTCCAGTCTTGTGAGTCTGACAGCTGCTGGAGTTTGTGGGATGCTTGTCGTTGGTTGGACTAACGGCCTGGCCATACTGTCCGTAAGTAAGGGGTACGGCCTCCCCGAAATGTTGCCGTGAGATCTTTCCATCTCAGCATTTCAGTACCCGTCCTCTTCAGAGTTTCCTAGACACATTCTTTGGAATACGATCCACCAGTTTTCAGCACATCATTCCAGCGCGCCCAGGCCGTGCCCAACATTGCTTCACCACGTCAGGTAG
>NW_021903647.1:0-570 GCF_006229205.1 Suricata suricatta | reverse complement strand
AGAGAGCACCCAAATAGACAAAATCATGAATGAAAATAGATTTATTACAACCAGTCCCCCAGAAATACAAGCAATTATCAGCAAATACTATGAAAAATTATATGCCACCAACTGGACAACCTAGAAGAAATGGACAAATTCTTAAACACACACACATTACCAAAATTCAAACAAGAAGAGATAGAAAATCTGAACAGATCTATAACTAATGAAGAAATCGAATCAGTTATCAAAAATCTTCCAATAAATAAGAACTCTGGGCCAGATGGCTTCCCTGAGGAATTCTACCAGACATTTAAATCAGAATTAATATCCATTCTTCTCAAGCTGTTCCAAAAAATAGAAATGGAAGGAAAATTTCTGGACTCATTCTACTAAGCCAGCATTACTTTGATTCCCAAACCAGACAGAGACCCAGCAATAAAAGAGAACTACAGGCCAATATCTTTGATAAATATGAAAGCAAAAATCCTCAGTAAGATACTTGCAAGACAAATTCAACAGCATATATAAAGAATTATCCACTATGATCAAGTGGGATTCATTCCTGGTTTACAGGGTGGCTCACTA
>NW_021903646.1:0-570 GCF_006229205.1 Suricata suricatta | reverse complement strand
CACAAAATGAAGAGGCTAATCAATTGGGGATCTGTACAATGTTTCATGAGAGGAACAGGCTACTAATAGAGATGTAAAAGTATATTTTAAACTCTCATTGTGGTTTTCATGCAAAATGATGCCATGATACCGACATTGCCTTAGGGGGAACCAATGTCCGCTCACACATCCCTCTAAGGCAGTCTTTAGGGAGGCTGATTTCCCAGCCTTAACACCTGGCTGCTGTGTTCAGTGCACTTCCAGCTAATGTGCCTTTAGACCAGCACAGAAAACACATATTTTGAAATGTCTTGATCTCAACAACTTCTTGATTTTCTCCATGCTTACTCCATGTAATTCTAAAAATCAGAGCAAGAAGGGCTCTCAGACACCATGGGGTCCAAACTCTTATTTGACAGTAAAAAACAGTAAATAAACAAACAAACAAACAAACAGAGGCTCAAGTATGTTAGGTGGCAACAATCTGTCCAAGAGGAGAGTGTCGAAAAGCTGTAAACATGTAATGAAAAATGGTAGCTACTGTCTTGAACATCTACTATGTTCAGAGGTGGGTGTTGTGAACACACTGCT
>NW_021903645.1:0-570 GCF_006229205.1 Suricata suricatta | reverse complement strand
CCTTTGTCTGACATCTCCACCAAATTCTGCATGTGGCAGACCTCTTCTGAATGCTGAATTATAAAAGTGATGTCAGAGACAGAGAATAAAGACCACGGAAGAAGGGGCCTTGTCAAGAGTACATGAAATACCTAGTGAAGAGCATAAGATACTGCGTTCAGTTTCCTAAGAGCCCAGGGATGTAGAGATCAAAAGTAACTGAAACTGTCTTATGTAAGCCTCAGCCTTTAAGAGCCTGTCCTTATCCCATCCTCTGCAGCAAAGAATGCTCCCCAACCTTGTCCCACAAACACATTTAAAGGTGCGCTGGATCCACCCCAACCCAGAATACCAGCTTGTGCTGTCAGAAGCCACCTGATCCTCTCTCATTTGACTCCCAGGGATCCTAGAACCAGTGGATGAGAAAACCATTAGCCCCAGAGCCTAGGAAGGCAAGTCCCTACCTTTCTTCAAGACTGCAGTATCTGCAGTGTGTCTTATGAGCGCCGGAGACTCTGGCAAGCGCCTGCCCCTGCTACACCCCTCACTCGGGTCAAATCTGCATTCCTCTCCTGTAGTTTTTCTGAACCC
>NW_021903644.1:0-1326 GCF_006229205.1 Suricata suricatta | reverse complement strand
TTGCCACCATCATCATATTTCCACAGCCCCAAATAAAATATCCTCTGAATTTTCTGGATATTAATTCTTTTCCTTTTGCTTGAAGTGCTCACTTTTCTTCTCCCACCGCCCCCCCCCCAACCTTCTGCCTTTATTCTGTCCACCTTCCAGATTCTACTTTCTCTGGAAGAATTTTTCTGCAACTGCATAGTTCTTACAGACAGTGGACTGAGAGGTGCAGTGCTGGAGTGGAAAATAGACAAAGTCTAAAAACCAGGAAGAAGGACAAGGCTTTTAATTCAGCCCTAATACATAACAACAGCATGACCTTGACTGAGTCACTCAACCCTCTAGTTCTCTGTCTCCTTATTCGAAAAATGGGTTTAATAATAATGACCTTCCATAAGCCAACTGCAAAATCACGCAAGATTATGTATGAAAAAGGACTCTGAAAACACTGAAATATTCTTTGAATATAACATAGATCACAATTTTTTTCTAAACAACAAGCATTTTCTGTGTACTTATGCCACACACTGTTCTGCCTAACTTATAACAACATTATGGTTGGTATTATTAATTACAAATAATAAACCAGATAGGCTAAATGACTTGTTCAACTTAAAGCCAGGGGTGAGAAGAACTGGGATTCAAACCAAGGTAACTAGTCACCAGAGCTTGTTTTCATTACACTACATTCTACTGTTTTTTATGCTACCTTGTAATCAATTATTAGCATGCATTAGTCTTATGAACTCCTTGAGGCCAATGACCACAGCTCATCTTCCATATGACTGTCACACTTGGTATTCCCTTTGCCTAGAATGCTGGCCACATGGGTCACATGGCTCACTCCCTCATCTCCTTCATCTTTGCTCAAATAACAACTTCAATGAGGTTTTCTCTGACTACCATAGTTAGAATTTTAACCCTCTAGCATTTCCTATCTACCTCATCCTCTTTAATTTCTCCATATCACTTCTCATTTCACATCCTACATATTTTTATGTTTTTACTATCTTGTTCCAATAAAATGTAAGCTCCATGAAAACAGGGATTTTTGTCTTTTTATTTACTACTATATCCCCCCTGCCTAGAACAGTGCCTGAAACATATTAGCTGCTCAATAAATATTTGATAATAGAACAATTTCACTTAGCATGTGACTGATAAAGTGGATTCCTTGCATAAAGATCCTTAATATTTTCATTCAGTTATATAGAATTAGAATACAGATAGCAGCTACATTTGTGGCATTCTCTTTGAATGAATCTTTGGAGGTACAATAAATGCACTTTGAATTGGATAGGCTAAGCCCTGTAGTTTATATTTAACTATGAAAAAAAT
>NW_021903643.1:0-570 GCF_006229205.1 Suricata suricatta | reverse complement strand
TTATGGTTCTGGCTAGGGAAGTGGCACAGGTCATATCCACTTACTACCTTTGTAAAAAACGTAATCGCGTGGTCAGAACCACCACAAGAGGAGTTGATAAATATAATCTAGGAGTATGTCCAGGTGGAGACAGCTTGCAGTCTTTGCTCCATTTAGAAAGAGTACCCTTGTAGACACCCAACGACTCATCATGATAGGAATACAATAAGTGAACCATATTATGCTATCCATGAAAATATAGGATGTATTTGATCACAAAACATGTCACATAGTGGACTCTTGTTTAATGGATGGGTAAATGTACAAACACCAAACACGGACTACATCTCTATTATTTTTATGTAATTTCTCAGCAAATCTGAATTTACAAGTCCCGCAGCATGGATGCAAGAGAATGCCCCCAACTCAATACCACACAGCAAGGGGGGATTCTTCCTCTTCGTCAGACTTCAGCCCCTGCATCTCTTCGGAAAACAAGTTCACGTGTGCTGGTAAGGAGAGTGAACTGAATACACTGGGATCTAGGCAGAGGCCAGAGATAAATTGGGTGATTCTGCCCAGTAGTTGATA
>NW_021903642.1:0-570 GCF_006229205.1 Suricata suricatta | reverse complement strand
GGGTCTTCTAATGAATGTACTGTTGGATTCAGTTGACTAATATTTTGTTATGGTTCTTTACACCTGAACTGACTGAGCCACCCAGGTGCCCTCCCTTTTCTAGAAGTATTCAAATACTTTTAAACCTAAAAACTTGATTTAAATTTGGGCAATGGCTGCAAGTCTTATATTTTAGAACAGCTTTATAATGTTAGCGTAAGCACGTAAGAGCCTAGAAGAAGTAACGTTTTGGCTAATGAGAATTAGGTTTCAATGTAAATTAGACGGAGATGCTAGCACTGTACCTTACCCTTGTTGAACTCTATTCGTGTTCAGACAGTAGAGTGAAAAAATGTGGTCTCCTGACTGTCCTCACACAGTGGTACGCAAGCCCGAGTTTACGGTGAAATACTGAAAATAGACTTGCTCCAGATTCCCTTTGAAAACATTCAAAAGATTCTCTAAATTGATCTACAATTAACTCTCTGCAGAAGGAACTCAAACTTTCCTCCATTACTTGTAAACCTAGAAAATGGAGTTTACAAAATATCAACTCTATATATGTGAAATCTTTTTAAAATATCTGACCAC
>NW_021903641.1:0-570 GCF_006229205.1 Suricata suricatta | reverse complement strand
AAGGGTAGGGAGTAACTAAGGAAAAGGAGGGTGTTGTCATTTTATACTGGATGATCAGAGAAGATTTTGCTAAAAAGGTCACAATTGACAGACATGAAATACATGAAGAAGCTGATCAGTTATCCTGGTGGGAGCATTCCAGGCGAGAGAACAGACAGCAAGAATAAAGTCTCTTAGTGGCATCTAAAGTAAGGCAAGGAGGCCAGGATGGTTGGAGCATAGTGGGGGAGGCAGAGGACAGAAGACGACCAGGTCAGAAAAGTGACTTAGTGACCACTGACCACAGTAAGGGTGCTAGATTTTTACTCCAGTCTGGTAAGTTCACTGGAGTTTTTGTAGAGATGACTATGATCTGAATCATGTTCTTAAATAATGACTCTGGTTGCTGTGATAAGAATAGACTGTAAGAAGACAAGGATGAAAGTAAGAGACTAGTTAGGAGGACACTGAACCAGTCTAGGTGCTGATAGTTCTGGGATGGCCATTGGAGTATTCAGCACAGCAATGCAGGCAATGACATAGTTGGATTAGAGATACATTTTGAAGGCAGAGCTCCGGATTTACTGATGG
>NW_021903640.1:0-570 GCF_006229205.1 Suricata suricatta | reverse complement strand
CCTTCCCCAGGTGAGCGCAATTAATGTGCTTCCACCCAAACACGTCCGTGGGATCCCGAATCATAAAAGGAGAGCGGTAACACAATCCCGGTGGCATACACCTTTTATGTGCTGGATTAAAAATAGCCATGTCTACGCCCGCCGTATGAACAGGACAACACCCTGTATAATTCCTAATGAGCTTGAAACAGTTACAATTCGGGGCGCCTGGGTGACCTCAGTTCCACTTTGGCTCAGGTCATGATCTCATGGTCTGTGAGTTCAAGCCCCGCGTCACGCTCTGTGCTGACAGCTGAGAGCCTGGAGCCTGCTTCAGATTCTGTGTGTGTCTGTCTCTTCCACTCTCATGCTGTGTCTCTCAAAAATAAATAATAAACATTTAAAAAAAAAAGAGAAAAGAGTTACAATTCTCAGAACACGAGCAAACTAACAGGAGTAAAACACTCCGCACAGTTCCTGACCCATCTCCTCCTGACTTCTTGGTTCTCTACATGTAAGGTATCATTGGGGACATAATCCTAAGAAAAATTTATCTTGGACTGGAAACTAAAATTAACAGGAAACGACTCA
>NW_021903639.1:0-570 GCF_006229205.1 Suricata suricatta | reverse complement strand
GCCTAAAGATGATCTCCTGCAACCTTGGAGTGGGTTTTATTTTATTTTTATTTATTTATTTTAAAATGTTATTTATTTTTGAGAGAGAGAGGGAGAGAGAGAGACAGAGCGTGAGCAGGGGGCGGGGAGGGGCAGAGAGAGAGGGAGACACAGAATCTGAAGCAGGCTCCAGGCTCTGAGCTGTCAGCACAGAGCCCGAACCGGGGCTCAAACTCATAAACCACAAGATTATGACCTGAATCAAAGTCAGTCATTTAAAAAACTGAGCCACCCAGGCACACTAGAGTGGTTTTATTTTAAAAGATAACTGTTTAATAGTCTCTTCAGAGTGGGAAGCAGTTTGGATAGAGAGTTAGTAGACCATGAATACCCAGGGAAAGAGACTAGAGGGCAGGGGTAGGAGTCACATCAGCCTGCCTTTTGTTTTAGGTTCCTCTTGCATCTTAAATTTTGCATTCGTGTTTTGCAACAAATCTCCTAATGAAGCAATTTTGGAATTTTAATTTGGAGGCTTCTACATAACAGTTAACATAGGCATCCCATTCTGGTTGTTTGAGTTGGGAAAGCTTC
>NW_021903638.1:0-570 GCF_006229205.1 Suricata suricatta | reverse complement strand
TAAGTGGCCTCCGCGCTGTTGCGTCTGAGTGCCCTGACAGAGACAGTCCTCTTGAGCTTTACGTGGTTCGTAGGAATTCCTCTAGTTTTCATTACTCTTGTTTTCTTTTATGGTGTGAACCCCTTTTCTATTTTCTCCACGTCAGAAGTGGAGTGCCTTTAGATGGCCTACTTCGGCACAGCTATTGATATTACCACTTTGAATCAATGTGATTATAAAACTTTAGCACCAAATCCAGCAAATAATGATTTTAAGGTACATGCGTATATAAACCGCTTATGGACAAATTTCCTCGCTGTGGGAAAATACCACCACCCCATTCCTTCCTGGTTACCGGCTCCTGTGTCACCATTCGGCACCATTGTGGTAGTTAACGTGTGCGCTCACAGATGTGCCCAGGAAGAGAGGCTGGGACCCACAGGCACTTTGTAAAGCTGGTTATGGAAGCCATGGCGGGGGGCGGGGGGGTGCCACTACGGAACTCAGGAAGCAGCAGGTTTTGATTTTCAACCAAACCATGGTCTTCTCTTCTAGGATTTTCCCCTTTCTCTTCCTCTTTTGATTCAATTG
>NW_021903637.1:0-570 GCF_006229205.1 Suricata suricatta | reverse complement strand
CGTAGGGCTGGGGCTCAGGTGCCTTCGGTTGTTGTGTCCCCGGACCCCCCCCCCCCTCCTGTTGGCCAGCTCTGTGGGCTCTGTGCAGGGGAGAGGCGGCCGGCCCGCCCAGCCCGGCCCCGCGGGACCTGCTTGGACCCGGAGGACTAGCGGGGTGCCCACCCTGCATCGTGGAGTGGCAGGGATGTGTCCTTGCAGCGAGAAGGAGACAGAACCTTACAGAGCGTGACCGTTTGTCACACTTTTTCTGTGGCCGTCAGCAGTTTGGAACTTGCAGCCGTGCATTGATTTCGTGATTGTAACCTGAATATTGTCTCTCTGGACGACCTGCGCGTTTCCCGAGTGCAGACAACGCGCCTAATGTGTTCTTTCGGCTCCTGAAGCGTGAGCTGCGGCCTGGGGCCTTCTGAGCTCATTCAGAACTGGGAGCCGTAGTTTGACATTTTCAGCCAAAGCTTATTTCTAAACTCGTACCTGAACATTCTCTTCTCTCAAGTAATTCAGAAGTACAAATAAGAAGTTGGGGCGCCTGGGTGGCTCAGTCGGTTAAGCCTCTGGCTTCGGCTCAGG
>NW_021903636.1:0-570 GCF_006229205.1 Suricata suricatta | reverse complement strand
AATTATTACCTCTGAGAAATTCTGACTAAAAAAATTGTTTAGATAATAATGCCTAAACCCACAAGAGCCATATCATAATCTTCTGCAACCAACAGAATGAAAAAAGATAGTTGCAAATGACATATCAGATAAAGAGCTTGTATCTAAAATCTACAAGGAACTCACCAAACTTCACACTCACAAAACAAATAACCCAGTGAAGAAATGGGCAGAAGACATGAACAGACACTTCTCCAAAGAGGACATCCATATAGCCTACAGGCACATGAAAAGATGCTCAACATCACTCATCATCAAAGAAACACAAATCAAAACCACACTGAGATACCACCTCACACCAGTCAGAGTGGCTAAAATGAACAAATCAAGAGACTATAGATGCTGGCAAGGATGTGGAGAAATGGGCACCCTCCTACACTGTTGGTGGGAATGTAAACTGGTGCAGCCGCTCTGGGAAACAGTGTGGAGGTTACTCAAAAAACTATCCATAGAACTCCCTTATGACCCAGCAATAGCCCTGCTAGGGATTTACCCAAGGGATACAGAAGTGCTGATGCACAGGGGCACATG
>NW_021903634.1:0-570 GCF_006229205.1 Suricata suricatta | reverse complement strand
ATCAGGTTTCAAATATCCCAATAAATAAAAAACGAAGACATTAAGAAGAACCACAAGGAAGCTCTCTCGATACATTTAGCGGCGATTTCTGTGTCTGGGCACCGTTTCCACACCACGCACACGGAGCACACACGCTCTGTGTACAAGCAGCGCTCAAGGCTGCTAGCCGGAGGGTCAGCTCCCAGCAGCCACCTGCCCGCGACCCTCGGCTCCGCTCCCCACCTGCACCTCCCCTCCCTTCCCCCGACCCCACCTGCACCTCCCCTGCCAGCGGGGCCGAAGCTCCCGCATTGGGCACTCCGGACACAGGCCTTTCCACCCCGCACTCCTGCCCACATCTTGGGGGAAGTCATCTGGGGCTCCTCCACCCGGGACTCACCCGAGGTTCCCGCGCCCCCCACTGCTTCCCCTGATGCAGTCCCTGACCCTGACCTCAGGAGCAGCTTGGGGAAAGCACGGGGACATTGTCCACGCAGATGTGTCCAGCTCTTACAGGCGATGGACAGAGGTGGGCCGCGGCGCCGTGATGCCTTAGATGCCAGCTGCCTGACTTTCGCCATGGCCGCAGTG
>NW_021903633.1:0-1326 GCF_006229205.1 Suricata suricatta | reverse complement strand
AAAAAATGGGAATCCTATCAGTTGTGACATTCTGGATGGATCTTGGGAACATTATGCAAAGTCAAGTAGGTCAAAGACAAAAAAGACAAATACTGCATAATCTCGCTTAGATATGGAAGGTAGAAAAACAGAATTTGAGAGAAAATGAGATCATATCTGTGGTTTCCAAAGGAAAGGGGAAGAGGGTAGAGAAATTGCATGAAGGTGGTCAAAAAATAAACTTCCAAGTATAAGATAAATAAGTACTGGGGATGGAATGCACATTATATTTGCAAGTTGCTAGGAGCATAGTAGATCCTAAAAGTTCTCAGCACAAGGAAAAACATATTTTTTACTCATCTGATGTGATGGATGTTAATTTGTTGTGGTAGTTATTTTGAAATACACAAAAATAAAATAATTATCCTACACATCTTAAATTTATATGGTGGGGCATGTCAATTATATTTTAGTAAAACTCAATGGAAATAAAACAGTATTTAAGGTGTGAAGTACTTACTCATTACTAGGTGGTCACATGGTTCTTTTATCTTCTTTTTTCTTTATATTGGTAGGTATCTGCAAAAGATGATGATATGGTCTGTTAGTATTCATAAAAACTAGCCAAATGCAAAAGTCTGTTTTATCTCAAATACATCTTAAAGTCATGACTTTACAGTATCTTCACTTATGCTTCTACCCAAGCTGGAAACTTTGAAGCACAGTTGTTATTACAATATTTTGTCATTGTAGTTTTTATCCCAAACCATAGGAGATTGAGAAATATTTCACCCTTTCTTAAGCACTAAGGACACCAGAGCTTTCTTTAGTAGATAGAGCCTGATGTTATATTTTATAAACTGTGTAGCATCTGATAAACATAGGATAGCTTCTCTTAGGGTAGTTTATTAGCTGGAACACATGATAAGCCTGCCATATTATACAATCCTAAGTCAAATAGATCTGAATTCAACTACTTTTGTATGATAGAGGAGCCCATCCTCTATATCCTCTTAGGGTCATTTTTAATATTTCAAATTAATGCATATTTCTTTTTAATCTAAATCCAAGTTAGTTAACATATAGTGTAATAATGATTTCAGGAACAGAATTTAGTGATTCATCACTTACATAGAACACTCAGTGCTCATTCTAAGTGCCCTCCTTAATGTCATTGTCCATTTAGTCCATTCCCACACAACACCCTGCCAGCAACTCTCAGCTCATTCTCTGTATTTAAGAGTCTCTTATGGTTTGCCCTCCTCTCTGTTTTTGTCTTCTTTTTCCTTCCTTTCTATGTTCATCTGTTTTGTTTCTTAAATTCCATATATGAGTGAAGTCATATGA
>NW_021903632.1:0-570 GCF_006229205.1 Suricata suricatta | reverse complement strand
TCTCTCTCTCTCTCTCTCTCTCTCTCTCTCTCTCTCTCTCTCTCTGCCTCTAGCCCGCTTATGCGCGCGCTCTGTCAAAATAAACATTAAAAAAAAAAAGAAAAATGCATTCTTGTAGGCAGTTATAGTTACTGGCGTAGCTGTCAGGTTGGTAGAAGCCATGGGGGAATGTGGGCACACGGGGGGGGGGGTGTTCAGAGAGTGACCGCCCTTCTGTTACCTCCCGGGCTTAGGCTGACAGCTTGCTGCCTCGCTGCCGCAGCAAGCCCCGCCCCGCCCCTGGCCTCGCGCCTGCGCACTCGTGTGCGTGCCCTCCGTGGTGGCCCCTCGGAGTCTCAGGAACTGTGTGGCACGGGGTTCGAGCACCAGTTACGGCCGCGGATTTCTTTTTGCGACACCACCAGCGACCATGTGGGCGTCTCTAGGAGGCCGTCCTCACGGCCGGCGTCGGGCGTGCCTGCTGTGACCCGGGTCCGCACTCAGGGTCCCGGAGGAGCGCCGGCCGTCACGGGCCGCCGCGGGCCTGCCTCCCTCGGAGGCTGACCGAGCAGCAGGTGCAGGTGGGCTCGT
>NW_021903631.1:0-570 GCF_006229205.1 Suricata suricatta | reverse complement strand
ATTGAGATTTAACTTCCACACCATAAGGAATACATGTATTAAATACAGGTTAGTTTTTATACTCAAGTAACCACAACCGAGATCAAGCTAGTGAGTATTTCTGGCACCATAGACAGCTACCCAGGTCCTTTCCCAGTCACTACCTACTCACTTTTGTCAAGGGATAACCATTATTCTGATTCTGTCACCAAAGCTTAGTTTTTCCTGTTCATGAACTTGTGTAAGTTGAATCTTCAGTCACCTAATGAATTGCATAGTAAAGATTTACTGTCAGAAAATCTGTTTTGGAAGCTACCCTGATGCTACTGTGAGAAGGTTGGGGCCAAGCTGTTCGTCTGTGCTTATTCCAAAAGTCTAATGACTGAACTTACACTTGATATTTGAAATTTTTGTCTTCACCTTATACCTTTGAGAACTGGATCCTCACCATTGATGTATCTTAAAATCAGTTACTGCTCAATTCTCAGGTGATGACTTTTTCCCTTTATTTGCTTTTAATGAATCTCTTAAAATCCTGTTCCCAACTCCCCTATCACATTATATTCAGCTTTCCACTCTAACTCCAACACC
>NW_021903630.1:0-570 GCF_006229205.1 Suricata suricatta | reverse complement strand
ATCTGAGTACAGAACTAATTAAGACATATGAAAGGAGTAAAATGGATGGAGATCAAAATATCATGTTTGTTGCTGATAATGTATTATTGTAGAGTGTGCTTTCTATCCCTGTGAGAGTGGCTTCTTTAAAAAGAATCCCAGGGGCACGAGGGTGGCTCAGCCAGTTGAGCATCCGACTTCAGCTCAGGTTTTGATCTCAGGGTTCATGAGTTGCAGCCTCATTTTGGAGTCACTGCTGTCAGTGCAGAGCTCACTTTGGGTCTTCTGTTCCCCTCTCTCTGTCCCTCCCTTGCTTGTACTTTCTTAAAAATCAAATAAAAATTAAAAAAACGTAAATCTAGAGAATCCTAGAAGTAGAGGGACTTGAACAGACACAGGTGGCAACGAACAGGGAGAGGTCTATCCCCGTGAAATTTATCGTAAAGGGAGCCAAACTGATGCTTTACGACCAGAGGATCTCTTCTTCCCCTGCTATCTTACAGCAATTACTGCCTGTATGATTCATTTTGCAATGACTCCCATGCAGCCCAGTGCCACCAGAGTTGAGGAGGTCAGATGTCATCAGTGCCC
>NW_021903629.1:0-570 GCF_006229205.1 Suricata suricatta | reverse complement strand
TGACGAGACCGGGAAACCCCTGCGCGTGCAGCAGGTGGCTCCGGACGGACCCGTGGACTCCGGGAACCTGAGCCCCTACAGTGGGCAGGAAGGTGCCGCCCCTCCCTCCGGAGGGGGACACACCCCATCCTGCCGGACCGGAACCCTGCCTGCCCATGGCTCTTGGCGGCTCTGAGCAAACATCCTCAAAAACATGGTCCAGGGGCGCCCGCGTGGCTCAGTCTGTTGGGCATCCCGCTTCGCCTCAGGTCATGATCTTACGATTTGTGGCTTCAAGCCCCGTATCAGGCTCTCTGCTGTCAGCACAGAACTCACTTCAGGTTCCTGTCCCTCTCTCTCTGCCCCTCCCCCACTTGCTTACATTCTCTCCATCTGCCCCTCCCCCACTTGCTTACATTCTCTCCATCTCTCTCCTCAAAAATAAACAAACATTAAAAAATTAATTAATTTGGAGGTGCCTGGGTGGCTCAGTCAGGTAAGCATCTGACTTCAGCGTAGCTCATGATCTCAAGTTCACAAATTCGAGCCCTGTGTCAAGCTTTGTGCTACTTAAGATTCTGTGTCTCTCTC
>NW_021903628.1:0-570 GCF_006229205.1 Suricata suricatta | reverse complement strand
ATTTGACAATAAACTATTAAAAAAAAGACACAGGAGCTGTTAATACATGTTGCCTTCAGACTTGATAACTAATTAAGGTTATTAAACATGCTCAGTGTTCCTGCTTTGAGCCTTCTTTAATCTCTCTTTCCTGTTTTTTTTTAAACTTTTTTTTCTGTAGCATTTGACAGTGTTTACTACTGCGCTTTTGATCTGTAATATACTGCAGTTCTTTTCTTTCCTGCTTCTATACTTACTTCATTAACTTAGATCAACTTAGGCTTTTTTTTTTCTACACACCTTTTAAATGTAAATACTGAAATAGTGTTCTTGGTCCTCTATCTTTCTTTATTATTTTATCTTATCCAATTAAGTAAAAATTTCTGAAGCCTACACTATATTAAGTACTGTGTTATAAGAAACAGAATATCTGGTCCTGCCTTCAAATAGTCACAATCCAGTGAGGGTGATAGACAAGACATTAAAACTTGAGAATATAGCTCAATACTGGACTATCTAGAAGAGGACCTATATTTATTTAAGTATGGGAATCCAGAAAGAGGCTGTATTCCATCTATTTCTAATGGATTC
>NW_021903627.1:0-570 GCF_006229205.1 Suricata suricatta | reverse complement strand
TCTAATTGTTTCTGTTTTCTAATTGTTTCTGTTTTCTAAGTTCTGCCCGGTTTCTAAGTCCTTGCCCGCACACTCAATATTGCCACCACAGTTAAAATCACCTGCAGGTGGGGGGCTTTCTGGCTGGGGCGGATAGGGAGTTTGTGAAGTCAGAGTTCTCCCCTGGCTCCACCTGAAGTCGGTGAGCTGCCTGGTCTGACTGAACGCCCCCGCTGAAGGGGCAGGTATCGCTCTCAGCGCTCAGTGGCCCTGGTCCTGGGCTGAATCTCTCCTCTGCAGGGATTATGCTGTGAATGATTCAGTCTCTACCTCTCTTCCTCTGGTCTCTCTCCTGCCTTGCCCGGCGGTACCGGGTGTGGCTGTGAAGGTCCGTGCGCCTCTGGATACCCGGCGCCCCTTGTGAGCGGCTTTCGGGGGATCTGTGCGTCTCCGGTCTCCCGGCTGCCCCGCCCGGCTAGGAGAGGTGCACCTAGGGACACATGGGTTTCAGCGGGCCCAGTGCCAAGCCTCTGGGCACTCAGCGCTTTGTCTCTGGAGCCGGCGCTCCCTCCCCTAAAGTCTCTGGTCCCC
>NW_021903626.1:0-570 GCF_006229205.1 Suricata suricatta | reverse complement strand
TGTGTGTGTGTGTGTGTGTGTGTGTGCGCGCGCGCGAGACCGCACGGGCAGAAACTACAGAACCACACTCATGAAAGAAAGGGTCAACTTTAAACACCTGGCTGCCCCGGAGAGCACAGTGCCCACCAAAGAGGAACTTCTCTGTCTCTTCTGACGCTGTCCCCTCCCACTCCCGGCAGACCCTGGGGCGGGCATGGGAGGGGTGGGAGGGGTCAGTACTAGCAGCTGACGAGTAGGGGAGGGATAAAGAGGAAAGGAGCCTGCCTGGGGCTTTCCACCTGCGCTTCCCTAAGCTCAGCAGAGGGGCGGTGAGTAGCTGTAACGTTGGGTGGATTTGGAAAAGTTGATAACTGGACACCCTAATGACTGAATGGGGGACCCCGTTACCCAAGAGCGCGCAGAGCCTGAAGAAATGGTGAAGACAAGAATGCAGTGCTTTGGACCATGAGTCCTGCTTGTTCAACACAGTGTTACATAGAGAACTTTCTTGAAAGTGAGAACTCCAGGGACAGAGGATGAGAGAGAGAGAGAGAGAGAGAGAGAGAGAGAGAGAGAGAGAGAGAGAGAGAG
>NW_021903625.1:0-570 GCF_006229205.1 Suricata suricatta | reverse complement strand
GCCCAGCACCAAAATGTCAAGAGAGCCAGGGTTGAGAAATCCTGCTCTAACCCCAGTATGGTACTTCACTCCTAGTGTGAAGTAGACAATTTTACTATCTAATGAAGAGGATACGGAACAGTTTGGTTCTTAAAGACGGCCTCAAAGGTACTATGCTAGATTCAGTCTGTTCATTTGATCTACCTGCAGTTTCATGTCAATTCAACATCTTGGTAACAGTAGGACGTACTAAAATACTTTTATTTAAAAAAACGTTTAATGTATGTGTTCTGAGCGTGACATCGTGTCAGTGGGGGAGCGGCAGAAAGACAGAGACACAGAACCTGAAGCAGGCTCCAGGCTCTGAGCTAGCTGTCACCACAGAGCCCAACGTGGGGCTCAACCTCATGACCCGTGATATTGTGACCTGAGCCAGATGCTTAACTGACTGAGCCACCCAGCCATCTGTTGAATGGGTCTTCTAATGAATGTACTGTTGGATTCAGTTGACTAATATTTTGTTATGGTTCTTTACACCTGAACTGACTGAGCCACCCAGGTGCCCTCCCTTTTCTAGAAGTATTCAAATAC
>NW_021903624.1:0-570 GCF_006229205.1 Suricata suricatta | reverse complement strand
GGGGAGTAAGCCTGTGTAAAACCTCTGAACGGGAGGGACTCCATTTGGGGACTAAAACTTGACCCTGGTTTTATAAACAGGACCTGAGGGACACCTGGGAGGAGCAGTCAATTAAGCCTCTGACTCTTGATTTCGGCTCAGGTCATGATGTCACAGTTCGTGGGATTGAGCCCTGACTGGGGCTCTGTGCTGATAGCCTGGACTTGCTTGGGATTCTGTCCTTCCCTCTCCATCTCTCTCTGGCTCACACATACTCATTCTCTCTCTCTCTCTCTCTCTCTCTCTCTCTCTCTCTCTCTCAAAATAAACATAAGAAAAAAAACAAGACCTGAGGGACATATGACTGGCTCAGTAGGTATAAAACGCAACTCTTGATCTCGTGGTCATGAGTTCAAGCCCCACATTGGGTGTAGAGATTACTTAAATTAATAAATAAAAACTAAAAAACATATGAAAAATAAAAACAGGAGCTGAACTGAACCACTGAACAGGCCAAAGGCATGTGACTGAACATAAAACTGCTGCACCCAAATGATTATATTTTAATAATGCAATTATTTGGAATATTAT
>NW_021903623.1:0-570 GCF_006229205.1 Suricata suricatta | reverse complement strand
TGAATTCATCATCATTAGTACAGAGCCTCATTTAAATTAGGAGAAGACTACACTAATTTATGCTAATTGACATAAGACAGAGAAATCTGCCTGATGGTTTTATGGGCCCATAATCTCCACCTGAACCAGACGCAGCCCTGTAAGGATCGGTGTATTCCCCAAACTCCAGAACGCGAACTGTGGAAGCCTAACCCCCTCTGGCTTTGGCATAATCTTCCAGAAGTGAGGGGACAGATACATCTCCCGTGTGAATCTTTAAGGCATTTTATGTATGCTTACTCTAAATTGCTACCTTCAGAGAGGTGGCTTTCCTCCCAAGTGTGACACCCAGCATCTCTCCCGTTGGCCGTGGGTTGGGTGGTGTGGATGGCACTGGCATGGGCTGGGCAGCATGGACGGAGCTGGCCGTGGGCTGCGTGGTGTGGACGGCGCTGGCTGTGGGCTGGACATTGCAGGTAGTGCTGGCCGTGGGCCAGGTGGTGCGGACAGTGCTTGCTGTGGGCTGTGTGTGTGGACGGCGCTGGCCATGGGCTGGGCGGTGTGGATGGCGCTGGAGTGGGCTGAGCAGTA
>NW_021903622.1:0-1326 GCF_006229205.1 Suricata suricatta | reverse complement strand
CTAGTGGTGCTATGGCTGTTTCAGTCCGAGATGACTGTGCCTGGCGGTGGGCTCAGGATCTCTGCTGGCCGGTCAGACAGTGAATTGGGGTTTGGTTCTGAGTTGCACAGTCTGGAAGCTCCATTCTCTAGCTCCCCTGGAGATTCTATCTTTGCTTCCCACTTAAACTGGCTGGAATAGATTCTGTTCCAAGTCCTGATGGATCACCTTTTTAATTCTAATTAAAGGTCTCCCCAGCCAAGGGTGAAGTGAAGAGATGAGTTGACTCAGCCATGTCTCCACATTTTCGTAGCTTATAGGGTTTTTCATTGGTGAAGAGGGCCATCCCCCAGGTGAAATGGCAACTTTAGCCCGTGTGCACAGAGCTGGGCTCCTTCTGTGGTTGTAAGGCCCCTTGCCTTGCACATCCTTTACAACCTCCGAGGTGCACAGCGGTACCGAGGTCAGTTACTGCACTTCGGCAGTTAGTGGTTTGAGCCATCACCTCTTGTTATGGGAATCCCACCAGTCCTTCCTGCCCCACAGAAGAGGTGCTGTCATTGTCTGTTTGGGCTGCTATAACAAAATACCACAGGCTTGCGTGGCTTACAACCAGCAGAAGCTTCTTTGTCATTGTTCTGGAGGCTGGGAAGTCCTTGGCAAGTCCAAGGCACCAGCATGGTGGTGTTCTAGCAAGGACCCTTTTTCCAGAGCCACAGGCTCCCGCCTTCCTGCTGCATCTTCACATGGTGGGGGCGCTTAGGAGCTTCCTGGAGCTCCTACATATGGCACCAATTGCATTCACAAGGACTCCATTTTCCTGGCTTAAGCACCTCACAGAGGCCCCACCCACCAATGCTGTTACTTCAGGCGTTGGGATTTCAACATGGGGATTTTGGGGGCGGACACATGCCCAAACCATCTCAGAATTCTTCATCTCAGAGGAGTCAAACAAACTCTATTCACAAAATGGTCTGACTCCCTCTGGGTTCGGATGTGCTAATCTTCTGTTCCACCTTCTCTGTCCACCCCATCATCTGGATCTCAGCTCCAGGGCTCTCCCTCGGTAAGGCTTTTCCTGACCAACCTTCCAAATCCAGGTCAGGTTCAAAAATTTTTTTTGTTGTTGTTCCTTATTTCACTTTGTAATTATATATGTGTTATAAACAAGGCTGGGAATTGGGGATGGCATTAAAAAATATTTAACCATTGTGTCACAGCCTGGTCAGTCAGAGCAGACACCCAGTGGCCTAAGCAGGGAAGCAACAAGCCTTAACAACTGACCCACCGTGTTGTGGGTACCAACAGCAGCCTTGACAGGGTTGAGGTAACTCTGCTAATGGCTGT
>NW_021903621.1:0-570 GCF_006229205.1 Suricata suricatta | reverse complement strand
CATACACATTTGTATATTAATATAAATTTACTAGCCAAATTTACAAATTTAACTAAAATGACAGAAGCCATGAAAGTAGGTCTTAACCAATATAATTAACACAGATTTATTTTTTACTTAAATTATGACTTACATAAGTCTATATTGATAGACATATTTACTTACATGTTTTATGTTTCTTTTTCTTTTCTTTTTTTTTATCATTAAAAGCACACCTTTTTTTTTTCCCATAATATTTTATTGTCAAATTGTTTTCCATACATCACCCAGTGCTCTTCCCCTCAAGTGCCCTCCACCATCACCGCCACCTGTCTTCCCCCCTCCCCCCCAACCCTCAGTTCATTCTCAGCATTCAATAGTCTCTCAAGTTCTGCATCCCTCTCTCTCCCCAACTCTCTCTCTCTCCTCCGTTCCCCCTGGTTCTCCATTAGGTCTCTCTTGTTTTCCTGCTAGACCTATGAGTGCAAACATATGGTTTCTGTCCTTCTCTGCCTGGCTTACTTCACTCAGCATGACACCCTCAAGGTCCATCCACTTTCCTACAAAGGGCCATATGTCATTCCCTCTCAT
>NW_021903620.1:0-570 GCF_006229205.1 Suricata suricatta | reverse complement strand
ATAGCTTTAAAAGGTAGACAGAGTTTTCTCTATTTTTAGTGTTGAGAAAATAAGGTCAGAGAAGCTTACTTGCTAGTTAACTGGAACCCAATGGCGATCCCCAGACCTAACAAATTCTGAAGGCCATACATACTTCTCCGTGCTAGGCTAAGATCCATGAGAAACACTAAATAAAAGAGTTTTGGAGCATTGCTTCTGTTTGGAGGAAGGGAAATTGCTTCCGTTTGGAGGGGGTTCAAAAAAAGAAACTGTGAGAGTGTCAGCAGCAGGGATTGGAAAGCCAGGTGGAGTTGAGATTCCTGGTGACCAAGAGGGAAGGAGCGAGAAGCTACAGGACAAGGAAGTAGCATTCGTTTATTCATCCACTCGACTGCTGTTCGATATATAAATAATAGAACTGCTATGTGAGGTGGCAAGTGCTTTTGGAAAGATAGCATGCTGCTCTCCTATGTCGAGAGGAAGGGGTTTACAGACAGCACCGAGAAGCGGGAAAGGAGAGAAGGGTGAGTCCTCTCACCAGCTGGAGAACATGTGGGAAACCGTGGGAGAAAGGACTGGAAAACTATCCTT
>NW_021903619.1:0-570 GCF_006229205.1 Suricata suricatta | reverse complement strand
TTCTTGTGTTGTTGATTTTAAGGCATTCTGACAGATGCAAGGTGATGTCTCGTGGTTTTGATTTACATTTCCCTGATGATGAGTGATGTTGAGCATCTTTTCACATGTCTGTTGACCATATGTCTCCTTTGGAGAAATGTCTTTCTGCCCTTTTTAAAATCGGATTGTTTGTTTTCATGCTGTTGATTTATAGAAGTTCTTTATATATTTTGGATACTCACCCTTTGCTGTAGATGTAATTTTCACATATAGTCTTCCACTCAGTAGGTTGTCTTTTACTTTTGTTGATGGTTTCCTTTGCTGTGCAAAAGCTTTTTATTTGGATGTAGTCCCAAGTTTTTTGCTTTTGTTTCCCTTACCTCAGGAAGCATATCTAAAAAATGTTGCTACAGCCAATGTCAGAGAAATTACTACCTGTGCTCTTTCTAGGATTTTTATGGCTTCAGGTCTCACATTTAGCTCTTTAATCCATTTTGAGTCTACTTTTATGTGTAATATAAGAAAGTGGTCCCATTTCATTCTTTTGCATGTAGTTGTTGAAGTCTGATGCATTTAAAAAATTTTTTTTAT
>NW_021903618.1:0-570 GCF_006229205.1 Suricata suricatta | reverse complement strand
GTCATGACATAAAATTAAATCAAAACTTCAACACTTAACTGACTGAAGCAACCATGAGGCCCTATTTGTTCATATTCCTTAATCTAGTTTAAATGGACTCATGCCACACCCAGACAGGACTTCAGTATATAATCTTGACCTTTACTGGGGTCTCCAACACATCCCCATATGGATCTGTCACCAAATGGTTATTTTCAATAATTTGCAGGTCATAAATTCATGACAGGAATCCTCAGGCTGTATAGACAGCCTGGTCATAGAGAATTGAGAGAGAGCCCAGAGGTGGAACTCAGGAATGTCCTCAAAAGCTGAATTTGACTAGTCCAAAACAAATTTGCTAGGCAAGACCTGCAGAGATAGAGAAGTAAGGTTTGCAAGTTGTAAATGCAAGCATTTCACTGAGAAATGAGGACATAGTTCCTAGCTAAGTCAAGTCAAAATTTACCTGAGAAGTACCATTTCTTCCTCTCCCTTCTGCTCTCGAGTGCTTTCTGAGGTGACATTATGTGGAGAAATCACACCTGTAGGCCTTTAGGGGCCTCAGCATAGCCTCTTCACCTGCTCTCATCA
>NW_021903617.1:0-570 GCF_006229205.1 Suricata suricatta | reverse complement strand
TGAATCAATCTGTCTTTTCAATTTAAAGTTGTCCATACTATAGTTTTAAGCTGAAACAAGTTTAATTACATATAATTTTTAAAAGAGGTATTTTGATTTAATTGCCAATTGGTAGATATACTGTAAGTCACCCTGACTTGCATAAAGTATTCTATTATGCATGATTTTAGAGATCACTTGAGCTGAATCAATCCATGGACATTAACTAGATTATCGGTGTGCTTGTGTGCAGTGCTAGAAGTAATGCTTGCACTTCCTCTTCTAGTACAACACAATAATATCTTACACAATGCAGTTGTTAAAGAAAAATGTTTCCTGTCAAAACAAGATGGTTGTGATTACTGGGAACATATTTTATGCTTGTTCAGGTTTTTTTTTAAAACTTTATTTTGAATTCATTATGGATTTATAAGAAGTTGCAAAAATATTTACAGAGGGATGTTAACTTATCTTTGCCCAATGTTAATATTTGTATAACTGTAGTACATTGTCAGACTTAATTGGCATTGTTTATAACCCAGATAGCTTATTTTTATTTCTGTAGTTATAAATGCACTCCTGGATGTGTAT
>NW_021903616.1:0-570 GCF_006229205.1 Suricata suricatta | reverse complement strand
TTTTTTTTAACAAATAAAAAGGACTAAAAACACAGAAATAGGATCAACACTCAACCAAGTGCTTTCCCAGAATATTACTATAGAAATATTTTAATAATTCTATGCAGCTGAACAAGCTAAGTATTTTTTTTAAGTTTATTTATTTTGAGAGAGAGAGAGAGAGAGAGAGAAAGGGCGGGGAGGGGCAGAAAGAGGGAGAGACAGAATCCCAAGCAGACTGTCCTGTCAGCAAAATACTGAATTGATGTCTGGGATCATCTCTTTTTTTTTTTTTTTAAGTTTATTTTTCTTGAGAGAGACAGAGACAGAGTGAGTTGAGGAGAGGCAGAGAGAGAGAGAGAGAGACATAATCCCAACCAACCTCCACGCTGTCAACACAGAGCCTGACGCAGGGCTCTGGCTCACAAACTGGGAGATCAAGACCTGAGCCAAGATCAAGAGCCAGACACTTAACCAACTGAGCCACCCAGGTACCCCGAGCTAAATATTTTAATTTAATTTAATATTTAAGAAGAAATATTGAGCCTCAGTACATATTTAACAACTATTAAGCTTGCTTATAAAAGGTAA
>NW_021903615.1:0-570 GCF_006229205.1 Suricata suricatta | reverse complement strand
GGAACCTGCTTGGGATTCTCCCTTTCTCTTTCTGCCCCTCCCCTGTGCTCGTTCTCTCTCATACACAATAAAGCAATAAACATTAAAACCAAACTATATTAAAATGAAGTGGAGATCGGGGCATTGTATCTGTCAGGAAGGCTGCACCAGGAGCTGCCACCAGGAGCTCAAAGGAACGAAAGAGCCATGTTTCTTCTGGGAGTGCCTGCGGCTGTGTGTTCATTGGTTCAGCCAAATCAGCTCCAGATACCGCACGCCTCGTTTCATTATTGCAGGCAGGTGGCAGGGCAAGGAAAAGCCGGCCCCTGCATCGGGAGAACAAGGCTCCCCCAGCCCCCACCTCCGGCACCCTCAGTCCTCCTAGACCAGACTAGCGAGGCCAGAGTAAGGCAGCGGGTGTGGCACCGTTGGGGCAACAGACCCCGCCCCAGAGGCTATCCACCCAGGGTAAGAAGAAGAGAGGGAGGTGGAAGGGAAGCGGGGAGAAGAAGAGGAAGGGAGGCGGGGAGAGAGACAAGAAAAGAATATAGGAAGACGGGAAGGAGAGAGGGGGGAAGAAGGGGCAGGAAG
>NW_021903614.1:0-570 GCF_006229205.1 Suricata suricatta | reverse complement strand
CTGTCTCTAGATAACAGGCCCCTGGAGGAGCCTGTGGATCCGATACGGCTACGATCCCCGGAAAAACCCGGATGCCAAGATTTACCAAGTCCTTGATTTCCGGATCCGTTGTGGAATGAAATACGGTAAAGTTACTAAATCCTTAGTTCTCTTTCTCTCAATGTCTTTTTTCTGTAGCCTTCTCCTTGGTAGTGGGAACGTACCCCTGTGGTAAAGATATAAAAGCCTTTCCCCCTTGGTGAGGTGTCCACAGAGTGGCGGAGAAGTGAGGGTCCCGGCTCGGGTCTGGCTCCATCCACCCTTGTCCTTCAAGCCGCGTGACTCGATATTTGTCCACTGGGTCATTCCACATGTCACGGTTCCTGGGGGGGGGGACATGGAGGACCACTGTCCGAGGCCCTGCCTTGTCCTCTGGACACAGCGCAGTCTGGGCGCCCGGTACCGTCCGGTCCCCAGGCCCACAGTGAGGCACTGCGCACAGGGCGCCAGCACGGGTCCTGTGTGGTCCCCGCCGGAAGGGTGGCTGCCGGTGCCTGAGGCCTGGAGGCCCTCTCTCAGGAGCCGGCCCGG
>NW_021903613.1:0-570 GCF_006229205.1 Suricata suricatta | reverse complement strand
GTTGACATTTTACAATTTAATTTCTTTTTTACCTTTGATTTAATCTTTGAAATTTTGTTTCGATTTTCTTTGCTGTTTAAATTGGTTTCTAGGGGAGAGGCAAGATGGCGGAGAAGTAGGGAGTTCCGTAATTCCCACCTGCATCTATCAAACAAACAAGGGCTGAATCGAAAAGACACTGAACTACAAGAGTATGGGAGGGAAACAGACAGAATCCACAAAGAAGACAGCCTCATAGGGGCATGATTGAGAACTGGGGAATATAGAAACAGCTGAGACACAGAAGCACAGTGGGGAGAAAGGCCCCTTTGCAGAGAGACAAAGGGAAAAAAGTGGCCAAAACTGCTCTTAACAACTGTCCCTGGAATAGAGAAAAACCTTGGCCAGGAAAGAGAGGGGTCCTATCATCCCATCTCTAACCACAGGGCCTTCAGAGAGAGATACTATCTCTAACAGCAGAGGCTTCTTTGGGCTGTGTGCTCTGGGCCCAGAAAGTTTCTCTGGTACAGACTGTATGCAGCGGACTCAATAGGCATCAGAAGAAACTGCTCCCCTACTTGATCCCCAGCT
>NW_021903612.1:0-570 GCF_006229205.1 Suricata suricatta | reverse complement strand
TATTTTTAATCTGTGCTAATCTGATAAGCAAAATGCCCATCTTATTTTTATGTTCAAACTTTAGGCAGTCTGAGATGAGAGAAAGAGGCATTCTGAGGTGATTTCCAGAAGAGGCATACCTGCATCTTTCCACTGCTGAGTTATTTATAGTTGCCATCCCATCAGGACTGTCAAGAAAGTGAAATTTTAAGTAAGAGGAAGGGATCTGACTTTGGGATGGGGGGAGAGTAAGGGTTGCAGTTTAAAGAAGAAAGAGGCCTGCTTGGCCTGGGGGCAGGGCGGGGCAGTAGCACACTGAAAACAAGGCCTTTTTAAACTGTTTTCACATAGAACATGCAAAGCTTCCAAAATAAAAAAGAGTATCATGACCCCAATGGAGCTCCGTAACCAAATACCACACGCCAGTCGACTTAAACAACAAAAATGTGTTTTTTGTCACAATTCTGGATGGAGGCTGGAGGCTGAAGATCAAATTTGCATCGGGTTTGGTTTCTCCTGAGACCTCACTGGTTTACAGATGGCCTCCTACTCACCTGGTCTTTCCTGTTTGCCCGCCCATATCTGTATCTC
>NW_021903611.1:0-1326 GCF_006229205.1 Suricata suricatta | reverse complement strand
GCTCAAGCTCGGGCTCACAGACTCCACCTACCCGCCGGCCACATGGAGAGAGAGCCTCAAACAAGGGCAGGGCAGGGCCTTTTATGCGTTTGGGAAGGGGAGTTATAGGAAATGATGACAGGAGTACAGTGATCCAATCCCTACCCCTCTCATCAGTACTGGCAGTTGTGGGAGCCAATCACAATATTTGGAGTATTGACCAATCAGAGTGGGCCCAGGACCCCCATGTGGGGCATGACTAGGCCCGCCCTAGAAAGGTCAAAGGTATCAGCCGGCCTCTCCCGATTGGGCGCCGCAGGAGTTGTCCCTCCTTAAGGTGCGCCCTTTCAGGAGAAGCCGGTGCCTTCCCCTTTAAGTACAGGGGAAGGCGGATCGGACCTGCGTCCTTAGATATTCTGATCCGGAAGGAACTCTTCACAAACTCATTTATATTTCCAGAGCAGAAATTGTCTCAAAATGGGCACTTAAGCAGAAATGAAAAGGTTTGCCTGCTGTGGGCTAGGCCTTCAGCGGATTTTTTTGATTATTCTATGCTGGTATCTCTGACACCAGAGGGAAATTAATAGCATTGTAAAGTACGGATCCCTGTGGCATTTTGCACCATATTTTGAGGAAGAAAAATGCATCATATGGGTTTTGCTAGGTTTTGGGAGCTGCAGAAGGGGCATTGGGGGTGTTAGTCTCCAGCACCATGAGAAAGAGCTTGCAAACATCTGATCTTAAACGTCTTCTGTGGTCCCTTTTGGCTCCCTGGTGTCGAGGCTGTGATTTAGGAGCCTTTGAGGGGCACCTGGGTGGCTCAGTTGGTTAAGTGTCCGGCTTCGGCTCAGGTCATGATCTCACTCATGGTTCGTGGGTTTCAGCCCCGCGTCGGGCTCTGTGCTGACAGCTAGCTCAGAGCCTGGAGCCTGCTTCGTATTCTGTGTCTCTTTCTCTCTCTGACCCTCTCCTGTTCGCGCTGTCTCTCTCTGTCTCTCTCTATCAAAAATAAATAAAAACCAAAACAAAACAAAAAAAAGGAGCCTTTGAATGCTGTCGTGGGGGGGGCGGTGGTGTCTCACCATCCTGCAGAAACATTTCTGGAAATTGAGTTGTGCCTAAGATCCTTTTCTCCCATTGGCTTTTCTCTGTGAAATCAGGGTCTTCTATTATTAAAACATTCAAAAATTGTATTCTATATTTATTCATAATATTTACGTATATATTTAAGTATTTTAAAATTACATTGTCCATTTATTTTAAGATTCTCCCCCAAAGATATGTACATGTGTAGTTTAAAAAGTCAAGTTCAGCTACAGGGTTGATTAACACAAAGCAGCGGTCTGC
>NW_021903610.1:0-570 GCF_006229205.1 Suricata suricatta | reverse complement strand
GTGCTTAGAGCCCTGCAAGGCCACCCCGTTCACTGAGAAAACATCAAGTGCTTAGCCAAGTCCTTTTTTAGGGCCCCAACTCCTACGTTAGAGGTTGTCAGTGATCCGGGGAAAGCCAGGTGGTTTGCTGTGAACGACACAGCGGAAGGGCGCTGGACAGCGCAGCGACAGGAGCTTGTCAGGTCTGTGAAGGCTGGCTCTGTCTCCGCTCAGGTCATTTTCAGCAACGCTGCCCCAAGTGACTTGGCGCCAGATACTGCTTCTCAGGCTCCCCCTCTCTTGGTCTGCGCCGGCCATGCTGGCCGCCTCCTCAGACTCACTGCAGCCTCAGCCCATGTGCTGGCCCTTCCCTCTACTGGACTCTTTCCCCAGACGGTCATATGGCTCGTGGCTTTGGCTTCTCCTGAGGTCTTGTTCAAATGTCATCTTCTCAGTGAAACGCAAAGCCATGGTCTAATCCACTTTATCCCCACACCTTTGATCACCCTTCTTCTGCCCCACTGTCCTGCAGCTGCAATGGAAGGTCATTCCTAGCCACTGTGACCACCTTCTAGACTCTTCCAACAGCCA
>NW_021903609.1:0-570 GCF_006229205.1 Suricata suricatta | reverse complement strand
ATAGCTTTAAAAGGTAGACAGAGTTTTCTCTATTTTTAGTGTTGAGAAAATAAGGTCAGAGAAGCTTACTTGCTAGTTAACTGGAACCCAATGGCGATCCCCAGACCTAACAAATTCTGAAGGCCATACATACTTCTCCGTGCTAGGCTAAGGTCCATGAGAAACACTAAATAAAAGAGTTTTGGAGCATTGCTTCTGTTTGGAGGAAGGGAAATTGCTTCCGTTTGGAGGGGGTTCAAAAAAAGAAACTGTGAGAGTGTCAGCAGCAGGGATTGGAAAGCCAGGTGGAGTCGAGATTCCTGGTGACCAAGAGGGAAGGAGCGAGAAGCTACAGGACAAGGAAGTAGCATTCGTTTATTCATCCACTCGACTGCTGTTCGATATATAAATAATAGAACTGCTATGTGAGGTGGCAAGTGCTTTTGGAAAGATAGCATGCTGCTCTCCTACGTCGAGAGGAAGGGGTTTACAGACAGCACCGAGAAGCGGGAAAGGAGAGAAGGGTGAGTCCTCTCACCAGCTGGAGAACATGTGGGAAACCGTGGGAGAAAGGACTGGAAAACTATCCTT
>NW_021903608.1:0-570 GCF_006229205.1 Suricata suricatta | reverse complement strand
GTCATGAACTGCGCCTTTTCTCCCCCAAACCCGAAATGAGAGCATGCAATTGATTGTGTGTGCAAGGTGGGAGGAAACGTGCCAGGGTTGGCAGACGAGGCTGGGATGTTTGTGGAGCTGGGGAAACAGGGCTGAGCAGTCTGTCCCCTCTGGGTCGGAATAGGAGCTAGCTCCAAAGCAGGGAGAGGGGCCAGGCCGCCGAGGTGCTGTGCGGAGGGCTGAGCAGGTGGTCTTGGGAGCAGAGCAGAAGTTTCTCGGCACCATGCGTGGGGATAGAGGCCCTGGTGTCCGACAGTGAATTAAGGTGAATTCAAAACCTTCTCCTCGTCCTACCCTGTGTCACCGTGGAGCAGACGCTGAACTCTCCTAGTCTGAGTTCATGTGGGTTCAGCGGTCTTTTTCCCGAGTGCCTGCCGCATGTGTCAGTGAACCCAAGTTCATGTATCCATTGTGCAGCAAAGACCATCACGGAGACATGGAGGATGAAGCAGAGCAAGGGTATTTTTTGGAGGCAGGAGGGCAAGCTTCACCTCCACCAGTTGGAGGAGAACCGTCAGGGGTGCTTAACGG
>NW_021903607.1:0-570 GCF_006229205.1 Suricata suricatta | reverse complement strand
TCCAGGCAGGACGCCTGAGATCCAGGAGGGGCAGGACCCCTGAGACCCAGGCAGGACCACTGAGATCCAGGACGGACCCCCAAGATCCAGGAGGATCAGGACCACTGACACCCAGGCAGGGCAGGACCCTTGAGACCCAGGCAGGACCCCTGAGATCCAGGTGGGGCAGGACCACTGAGATCCAGGCGGGACCCCTGAGATCCAGGCGGGACCCCTGAGATCCAGGGAGGACCCCTGAGACCCAGGCAGGACCACTGAGATCCAGGCAGGACCCCTGAGATCCAGGAGGATCAGGACCACTGACACCAAGGCAGGGCAGGACCCCTGAGACCCAGGCAGGACCCCTGAGATCCAGGCAGGGCTACTGAGACCCAGGCAGGACCCCTGAGAGCCAGGAGGGGCAGGGCCGTGTTTGCTCCTGAGGGTCTGCCTCTTCCAGCTTCTGGGCTCCAGGCGTCCCTGGGCCGCATCCCTTCCATCCCTGCCTCCTTCACGTGGCTTCTCCCTTGTGTCTGTGTCTCCTCCTCTGTCTCTTACAGGGACGCCTGTCATTGGATCCAGGGCCACCCT
>NW_021903606.1:0-570 GCF_006229205.1 Suricata suricatta | reverse complement strand
TGGCTCAGAGCCTGGAGCCTGCTTCATGTTCTGTGTGTCCTTTTCTCTCTGCCCCTCCCCCTCTCATGCTCTGCCTCCCTCTGTATCAAAAATAAATAAAACATTAAAAAATTTCTTTAAATCATTATTTCTGTCAGAGAGAGTGAGAGTGAGAAAGAGAGAGAGTGCATGAGCAAGGGAGGGACAGAAAGGGAGACACAGAAGCTGAAGGACGCTCCAGTCTCTAAGCTGTCAGCACAGAGTCTGACAGGGGCTTCAACTCCTGAACTGCGAGGACATGACCTGAGTCAAAGTTGCGTGCCCAAGCAATGGAGCCACCCAGGCACCCCTACAGGGTACATTTTAAAACTCCATGGACAATACATGAAAATTCTAACCTAAGTGCTCATTATTTTCACTGAAATTTGGTGTTACCCTGTCGTTTTAGGAAGTTCTTTTTTTGATTTTCTGTGTGTTCTGTCCTGTTTTGTTCTGTTTTGTTGCGATTCTAGTAAATCTTGAATGGTTTCTCCCAATAAAATATGAAATCGTCTTCCTACAGGTTTTCATGGCGACTAAAATTGAAATTGC
>NW_021903605.1:0-570 GCF_006229205.1 Suricata suricatta | reverse complement strand
CTCTAAATAACTGGATATTTAATCATGGAAAGAAAATACAAAATTCTGAAAAGATTGGAGCTGAGTTTGCCTTCTCTTTCCTTCTGAACTTTGCAATTTCTCTGCCTATCCAGAACTCTGTGGATGTCCCATGACAGTACTGGATGAGCTAAAATCTCTGGGTGAATATAAGAATCAGCATATGCGAGAGAAACCTTGGTCCTCTGGGATCTTTTGACTCATATGTGAAACGCCAATACAGTGAGGACAGTGGGGACATGAATAGATGGGCTGGGCCCTCCTCAATCCCAAGGCCTATGACTAAGGAGACTCAGGTACACGATTCTAGTGCCTAACAGGTGAATGGCAGCCTGCCGAATCCTGCACTGCAACTCCACAGGAGTTGAGAATGCTTTTCATGCCATTGCTCCCAATTCGATGATGCTGCACCAACCAGGCCTGAAACTCAAAAACCAAGATAAACATATGATAATAACAACAAACTTAAGGAGTCTAGATAAATGGCAGAAGCCACAGTTAAAACAATAGGGCAAGAAAAGCAGAGTCATTGCTGTTGGCAAGCAGCAGCTT
>NW_021903604.1:0-570 GCF_006229205.1 Suricata suricatta | reverse complement strand
TTTTTTGTCTTTTTTATTTTTTTTTGTTTTTTAAATTTTTTTCATAGTTTATTGTCAAATTGGTTTCCATATAACACCCAGTGCTCTTCCCCACAAGTGCCCTCCTCCATCACCACCACCTCTTTTCCCACCTCCCCCTGCCCCTTCAACCCTCGGTTCATTTTCAGAATTCAATAGTCTCTCAAGTTTTGTGTTCCCCTCTCTCCCCAACTCTCTTTCCCCCTTCCCCTCCCCCTGGTCCTCCATTAGGTTTCTCCTGTTCTCCTGTTAGACCTATGAGTGCAAACATAAGGTTTCTGTCCTTCTCCGCCCGACTTATTTCGCTTAGTGACACCCTCGAGGTCCATCCACTTTCCTACAAATGGCCAGATTTCATTCTTTCTCATTGCCATGTAGTCCTCCATTGTGTATATATACCACATCTTGATCCATTCATCAGGTGATGGACATTTAGGCTCTTTCCATGATTTGGCTATTGTTGACAGCACTGCTACCTCCAGTTCAGAATCTTCATTTTGTAAAGGTGGAAACTGTAGCCTAAAAAGATTAAGTGCCCATTCCTAAGTCATT
>NW_021903603.1:0-571 GCF_006229205.1 Suricata suricatta | reverse complement strand
CATGTTTCTAAAAAGGGTGTAATGCATAAAATACTTACATTTTGATTTTAAAACCAACTGAAAATTATGAAAACACAGTCTTGAAATAATAAACAGTAATTTTTTTAGAGAGAAAAAGAGTGGGGGGAGGGGCAGAAGGAGGGAGAGGGAGAGGCAGGGGAAGAGGAAGAGGAAGAGGGAGAAGGAGAGGCAGAGAGAGAGAAAGAGATAAAGAATCTTAAGCAGGTTCCATGCTCAGTGTAAAGCCAGACATGGGGCTTGATCCCACAACCCTGGGATTATGAGCTGAGCTGGGATTATGACCATAATTTAAAGTAAGTTCAAAGACTACTCCCTAATTTAAAAAAAAAAATCACTTTCTTTTATAAATCCAATTAAAATATTCTCACGAAACAGAAAACACTTCAGTCAGTCAGATCTTGATGCGGGGTTTATACCGGTGGTCCTAACACTGTGGATCAGCCAGGGTTCTGAGGCCTCAGCCAGTCAAGGACTGTACCAGTTGCTATTTCCACACCCCCTTCTTGGGGAGTCCTAAATGGCAGAGGAACATGGCTGGGAGTCATGTTCC
>NW_021903602.1:0-571 GCF_006229205.1 Suricata suricatta | reverse complement strand
ATTTGTTCATTTTAGCCACTCTGACTGGCATGAGGTGGCATCTCAGTGTGGTTTTGATTAGTGTTTCCCTGATGATGAGTGATGTTAAGCATCGTTTCATGTGCCTGTAGGCCATCTGGATGTCCTCTTTGGAGAAGTGTCTGCCCATGTCTTCTGCCCATCTCCTCCCCTATTCCTGTACCAATTCCACCAAAGCAATTAGAATGATCAGAATGGTATTGGCTACAAGGCTCCTGGACCCTGAAAATCCTCAATGGTGTCAAGGAGGAAGGGAAGACAGAACTTCCATGCCAGAAAAACTAGTGGCAGAGAGAGAATGGAGGACTGGGGAGGAATATTTTGCCACATGGGCAGGGAAGTGAGTCCTTGGCGAGGCCGATATATATATTTTTGTGTGTGTGACCATTGTGGTCTTTCTGGTAACTGTGTAATTAAAGAAATTTGTAAGATGTTTGTTATCCAAAATGGAAAGTCATCCCAGTTTCTTGGATAAATATGTAATTAACAATTGTTTAAAACACATATTGTGAAGTCTGTTCTGGAGACCCATATAAATGCGTATTTTAAAGTT
>NW_021903601.1:0-571 GCF_006229205.1 Suricata suricatta | reverse complement strand
TATAGTATACTATAGTATATATAATCTTATTTTCAAGCCCACTTTTGATATTACTGCTAAATTTGAAATCCATGTGTTTGTAAAGAGGAGAAAAACTGTTTTGAAATCTGAGTGTGTATATTTATATTAGCTGCCTGAGAGCTGCTATTTTGATATTACCTGATTTAAAGAATATTTGTTTTATCAGCTTTTTGGGATATTATTTGATCTGGGCCAAAAAACTTTCTTTGGAGAAGCGCATCCTGGCCTACTAATCTAGAATGAAGGCAAAGACTGTCAAAGACCAAATGCAAGACAAGAGGAATGATGTTGGAGGATTTTACTTTGTAATTTTCCTGGCTTATGGTTCCAGTCATTCTGAACTTCCATCTCATTTTTTGGTCAGTTTATTTAAATATAGTCCTTCTCAAAAAGAGATTGATGAGAGAAGTTTTTGATCATTTTCCGTGATATATACAAGACAGCAGCCCAAGGGACTGTTAGATATGTCCAGATGCAGTCAGTTTTATTTAGCTATCAGTTTTGGCCAAATTATAAATCAAAAGAGGATTCAGAGTGATAAGTATTCTCT
>NW_021903600.1:0-1326 GCF_006229205.1 Suricata suricatta | reverse complement strand
TGTGTAGAAAATACAGCAGTCTGGGGACACCTGGGCGGCTCAATCAGTTGAGCACCTGACTTCCACTCAGGTCATGGCCTCACGGTTCATGAGTTCGAGCCCCGCATCAGGCTCACTGCTATCAGCACAGAGCCCATTTTGGATCCTCTGTCCTCCCCTCCCTCTGTCCCTACTCTGCTCACTCTCTAGCTCACTCTCTCTCTCAAAAATAAAACATTAAAAAGGAAAGAAAGAAAATAAGAAGTTTGCAGGGGCTGCAGGGGGGATGGGAGAGCCATCAACCCCATAAGGTGCCTTGTAGAGATCAAGATGACTAAAATGTTAAAATAGCATCAACTGTGTCACCTGGATGAGCAATGCCACCTCATCCACTTGAGCTTCAACCAAAATGACACCAGACATTTTCACATCTTACCAGGGACTTTTTATCAAACAAACTGGAACTTTTGGCTTAAAAAAAAAAAAACACCTTTGCCTTATTTAGAGCATGAAGTATTTTGCATTGCAACCATGCTTCTTGGTGCCCACATAATATTCCATGGTGATATGTGTAAGATACTTTGAGAAGTGAGTCATTTCAAATTTCCAAATCCTACTCAGATTTCAAGATGTACCTCACTTCCCCCTTTCCCACATTCAGAGTATCTCTTATTGTCCACCACTATGAACTACTATGGCAGGAGGTTCACGTATGTTATGGAAGCTTAATCCTCACAATGGTATGATGATGAAGTGTTATTAACCCCATTTGATGATGAAAA
This sequence comes from Suricata suricatta, assembly GCF_006229205.1. Taxonomy (NCBI): domain Eukaryota; kingdom Metazoa; phylum Chordata; class Mammalia; order Carnivora; family Herpestidae; genus Suricata; species Suricata suricatta. The sequence goes on along the minus strand of NW_021903600.1, from coordinate 565 downwards.
CCTGAGAACCAAAGAGTCCAAATTCTGCACTCTTGAGTGCCAGCACCGGATTTGCACCTAACATTAAGCCCCAGGTACTTCCTATCCCTCCCCTCAACTATTCCCACTGACAGTTATTTCTTCTCATTTCTGCCTTCTGTAGCAACTCCTACCTGTGCTCCAGCAGCTTCTTCTTCATGGGCATATGGCTTGTATCCTTAAGAAGATTAAATTTTCTGAGAGAAGGAACTCTATCTGCATCTTTTCTCTACCCCCCTGATAATAATTACTGTTGCAGGGAGACCTAGAGCTTAAACACCTATGTGACTTGTTCAAGGTTATATCCAATCAGCAACAAAGCAAGTTCAGGCATAAATATGCCAAACAGCACCAATTATCTTTCAAGTATGGTCCCTTACAAAAGTCACGTGAATACCTATATCTGTTCCTCTATGAGTCAGTGCCAACAAATGCCATCTTCTTTCCCAGGAAAGAAAGGTGTCCTGTGGGTCTGAGGAGGCCACAGATGATCCTCCTCCTCATGACTAAAAAATTAACACCTTGCCTAAAGGTAAGGGTTTGGATT
>NW_021903599.1:0-571 GCF_006229205.1 Suricata suricatta | reverse complement strand
TCTTGATGAGAAATATTCCTTTTCAGTGCATTTCTCTGTAAGTTTTCATAATTTCTAGAGAATATTTTACTCTAACCACAGACATATTACCTATAATTTGTTGTAGACTCAAATTATATTTCACCCTTTAATTTGCAACCCATAGTAATCATTTGTTCATTTCGATTTTTCTATTGCCTTCACAAAATCCTGAGTTTTAAAAAAATGTATTGTAGAGGTGACTCAGCTGGGTGGGGTGGTCCCAAATGACAGCTCCATGAAGTAGGTCACATAAGGTAAATAGCACCTCTTGTATAATATTCCTTTAGCAAGAACCATTCTTGTTTGTCTGTGTACCACACTTACATGAGTGAGGTCATCACATTAGTCAATAATTAGCGTGATCAAATTAAATGGTACTATTGATAGATATCCTGTGTGGAAAGCTTCTTTAGTTTTTCTCCTGACATTAAACAGGGATTCCACACAGCTATAGTTTTCAGTACATACATCAAGATTTTAATAAAGAACTATTTACTGAACACACATTCTATTAAGATAACCAATTCTACTTCTTCCTTAGCACTGTGCA
>NW_021903598.1:0-571 GCF_006229205.1 Suricata suricatta | reverse complement strand
CAGTCAAGAGGAGATAGTTGCTTAGATCAAATCAGCAAATAGAAGTGGTCAGATTATAGCTGTATTTTAAGGGTAAAGCTGACCATTCACTGAGCATTCTAATCCTAGGAAAGAGGGAATGAAGTCAACAATGACTGCAAGGTATTTGGTCAGAGCAACCGGAAGAATTATTTTCTGATATGGGCAAAACCATGGAGGAGTAAGTTTTGGAGGACAATCTGGAGAATAATTTTGGAGATGTTAATTACGATTCACATATCAATTTTCTGCAGTTCAGGGAAATATCTAGGTTGAAGATTTAAATGGTAGAATGATTGGCATATCGATGGTATTGTAAGCCTTAAGATTGGATATGACCATGTAGGAAGTGTGTGTAGATAGAAAGATGAGCTCCAGGGTCTGTGCCCTGGGTATTGCAGGGTTTGTACCATAGAGGGGTGAGGAAGAAACACCAGGAGAATGACAAGCAAAACATGGAATCTGGCAATCTAAATGAAAATGGTGTTTCCAGAAGGAAGAAGTAATTAGTTGCGTCAAATGCTATTCATAGATAAGATCAGGACTCAGCATT
>NW_021903597.1:0-571 GCF_006229205.1 Suricata suricatta | reverse complement strand
AAGTGGTTATCTATTTCAACTTCTCATTTCGTGTTCACAAGTGTCAAAGCCAAGTTTCTAGAAATTATTATGCAGGCTCTAGATGATTACTTGGCTAATTTAAGAAATTAGACTTTCATCATTTAATTACCTCTAAAGACCAGAACATGCTAGGCAGGGCTGATAGTTAGCTGGTAAGCACTGCTGTAAACATACTGGCCCCTTAATTACTGAAATACCGGGCTTCTGTACCAGATGGGAAACGATTTAGGGTACTGAGCCGAGGTGTTCAGTGCCTGCAGGTGAGGGTCACTCTCACTTTGCAGCTGCAAAGTGGATTGAGCTGGCCAATGACAGAAATATCCACGTCACTCATCTCCTGCTCTGGAGGGGCCCAGAGTCGCTGAGGGTGACAAGGCACATAGCAGGGGCAGATGGTGGTGATAACAGTGATGTTGGTTGGATCAGCTGTCTGGATAGTCTCAGAGTGCCCAGCCTCTCTTGGGCAGTAATTAAGTACCAGCAGGCATCTAATGCTACCAATTTAACGGGGAGAAACCAGGCTTCCATTGTCCAGTTGTGTGGTTCCGAT
>NW_021903596.1:0-571 GCF_006229205.1 Suricata suricatta | reverse complement strand
CATTAAAAAAGAAAGATGGCAACAAAAAGAAGTCACTATTTTCAAAATTGACAGATCTAAGCCCATGCCTCCCTATGCCTATCCCCTACCATCAACCTGCTCCCACTTAGACTTTCTGGATGTCCACTATTAGCTGTGACTGTCTTTGTAACTGGGTCCTAATGGTTCCCTTCCAGGTTTTCCACTTTCCTCTTTATTCGTCTCTATATAAACAACTATGTGGGTGCCTGGCTGGCTCAGTCAGAAGAGCATGTGACCCTTGATCTCAGGGCCATCAGTCTGAGCCCCAAGTTGGGTGTAGAGGTTACTAAAAAAATAATAATACATAATAATAAACTTTAAAAAATTAAAAATAAACAACTATGAAGCAGGCCGATGAAATAACTCAATATTCATGAATTAAATATAATGTCGTATCAGAGATTGTTTAAAAGTTTGGGTAAGGTGGGTAGGGAATACAGATGAAACAAGATCATCCAACTTAACCACCACTGAGTGACGGTTACGTGAGAGCTCACTATACAGTTCACATTATATTTGTAATGTGTGTTTAAAATTTTCTTTCCTTTTT
>NW_021903595.1:0-571 GCF_006229205.1 Suricata suricatta | reverse complement strand
TTAGACACTCAGCTGACTGAGCCACCCAGAAGCCCCAACTTTCTTTTTAAAAAGTAGATTGTAAAACTTCTGAGGTCCAGGTAGGGTAATGAACAAATGATCTTATACAATTCCTTTGAATTGACTGCAATTCAAACTTGAGTTTCAAATGTCAGAAGGAAGTAACCTCATCTCTGACTTTTAAGAGTAGCTATTGGAGTCCTAGCCAACTCTGTCTCCTGATCATGTTGAAATCTGTAAGAAGATGGAAGAGATTGGGGGGTGCCATCATTTTCTGAGGCCCTACCATGTATCTCTAGTGTATATTTGTATTTTTTCAATCTCTAGTACCTAAACTTCTGATAAAATTTCAAAATAAGGTATAATTATGACATATAAATATTTATAAGCTAATTATTTTATATGATGTAGAAGATAAACACATATCAGAGAGTTTACATAGCTCATTAAACAATGAGAGAACTGGGAAATTTGTTAAAATTGGTTCAAAGGTGAAGTCAAAGATCTACAACTTTGTACAGAGTAAAGGAATGTTGAAATGGAAGGAAGAGTGGATTTTGCTACAGGAGTG
>NW_021903594.1:0-571 GCF_006229205.1 Suricata suricatta | reverse complement strand
TGTAGGGTAACAAACCTGAGTAAAATGGAAAATCATTAACCGAGTGTTCTGGCTTCTGCACATTGCTTTGTGAATGCATCTCGTTCACTGCTCTGACAAATTACGTGGTGACCGCTGTCTGGCTCTCTGTTGGACTTATCAGAAGGTGCTAACCGGCCCGGCCCAGCCCTGTAACTTGCCTGCTTGCTAAGCAGACAACTTAGATCATAAATTGGACTCCCACCTCCCTATTTGAAGCTGAGCAGAGAAAGCACACGTGTGGGAAGTCACGTAGTCACTGTCTCACGGAACCTGGAGGGCCTGACTAGAACTGGTCATTTCAAGACCCTCCTAAGACAAAGAACTTTAAAACTGACAGGGTCCGGCCAGAACTACAGTCTGTCTGTAAAAATGTGACTGGGTGTCCTGAAATGCTGTGCGCTTTAATTGGTTAACTGAATGATGATGTTGCTGCCTTGCTAAAGTCAATGCAAACTCACTGCTGCCTTTGTTCGGGGCCATTCTCTGCTCCTTGACACCCGGGAGATCAGGTTTGGCCCGGCCGTAAATAAAACCTTGCCTCGCTTCTATT
>NW_021903593.1:0-571 GCF_006229205.1 Suricata suricatta | reverse complement strand
TGTGATAGTGTTGGGGATGGATGGAGGCTGAAAGACCATTGGACCATGGGCACCATACCCTTTGGGGAACTTGTGGATTAATCAACTGCAGGGATAGTGTGGTGTTCTGGAAACATGTCTGCCAGTAGTCTACTCTTGCAGTCTATGGATTGGGTGGAATGAGAGGGCTGTTTCTAAAAAGGGGCCCTGGTAGACAAACCCAGGGATGTCTGCTACACCAAGGAAGAAACCACAATTCTCTCACTTTTCCTAAAGGACACCTTAAAATGCCTTGTCTGCCAATTCACTCAGGTACAGTAAAACCTTGGTTTGCAAGCATAATTCGTTCCGGAAACATGCTTGTAATTCAAGGCACTTGGATATCAAAGTGAGTTTCCACATAAGAAATAATGGCAACTCAGATGATTCATTCCACAACCCAAAAGTATTCATATAAAAATGATTACAATGCTCTAAAATAATACAAAAGCATCAAGAAAATAAACAAATGAACCTGCACTTGCCTTGAAGAACCTTCACGGCTGGCGTGAAGGAGACGAGAGAGAGGGGTGCTCTTGTGCTGGATGGCTCT
>NW_021903592.1:0-571 GCF_006229205.1 Suricata suricatta | reverse complement strand
AAAACTATATGACATTGATAAAAGATTGAAGGTAACACAAATAATGGAAAGATATACCTTGCTCATGGATTGTAAGAGGGAATATTGTGAAAATGTTTATACTAACCAAAGCAATCTACAGATTCAGTGCGATCCCTACTGAAATAGCAAGAGTGTTTTTCTTAGAACTAGAATAAATAATCCTAAAATTTGTAGGGAACCACAAAGGACCCCAAATAGTCAAAACAATCTTGAGAAAGAAGAGAAAGGCTCTGGTAATCAAAATAGTATGGTACTAACACAGAAACAGACACATAAATCAATGGAACAGAATATACAGTCCAGAATGACATTCTCTTCTATAAATGGTATTAGGAAAACTGGACCACTTTCCTATATCATATGCAAAATAATCCATATACAGAATAAGTGCAAATGGATTTTAAGACTTAAAAATAGGACCTGCAACCATAAAACTCCTAGGAGAAAATATAGGCAGTAAGCTCTTTGACACCATTCTTAGCAATATCTTTTCGAATCTGTCTCCTCAGACAACTGCAACAAAAGCAAAAATAAACAAATGGGACTACAT
>NW_021903591.1:0-571 GCF_006229205.1 Suricata suricatta | reverse complement strand
TCTGTACCAGGTTAAACCTTCTTTATCTCTTCTCTAAAGACAGTACTATCAGTGTTTTCAGTTTCTCTTTCTCTTCCCTTTGTCTCTCCAGGGCTCCACACACTTTCTCTGTGTTGGGCAGGGGCTCCACCTTCCCTGCTCTTCTCAGGCTGGCCTGTTTTCCAATTTCCCCAGTTTGCACTCACTCACTCAGGCATCTTTGAGGTTGTCTTTTTTCTGGAGTCTGTATTTTCTCCTTCACTCTTGAAGATGAGAGTAATGTCCTTCTCAGTTCAATCGATGGGGTGGATGAAGTTTACAGAGTGCCCTTCCTCTCTGCCTTCCTGGCTCCCCTCCCCTCCACTGGATTTAGGCTTATAGACTGTCCTTTGTCTTTTGTTGTTTTTGTTCCTGCTCCCCTTTTTTTCTTTTCTTTTTTTTTCTTTCCCCCATTGATCTGCTTGTTTGTTTGATTTGTCTGTGAGTTTGCCTGCTTTAGTTCCTGGTGTGTTTGTCTGTCTGTTTTACTTTGAAGGGCTACCTCAAGAAACAAGCCAAAGTACACATGATGGAGAGTCCCAAATATCACTGA
>NW_021903590.1:0-571 GCF_006229205.1 Suricata suricatta | reverse complement strand
AGTTTTGTTTAAAAATGTGCCTATAAAATATAACAAAATAAATAAGGAACTCTATCAGGAACTCACCAAGCTCCACACCCAAAAAAACAAATAATCCATGAAGAAATAGGCAGAAGTCATGAATAGACACTTCTTTAAAGAGGACATCCAGATTGCCAACAGACACATGAAACGATACTCAGTGTCACTCATCATCAGGGAAATACAAATCTGAACCACACTGAGATACCACCTCACGCCAGTCAGAGTGGCTAAAATGAACAAATCAAGAGACTATAGATGCTGATGAGGATGTGGAGAAACAGGCCCCCTACTACACTGTTGTTGGGAATGTAAACTGGTACAGCCACTCTGGAAAACACTGTGGCAGTTCCTCAAAAATCTATCAGTGGAACTCCCCTATGACCCAGCAATAGCACTGCTAGGGATTTACCCAAGGGACACAGAAGTGCTGATGCATAGGGGCACATGTACCCCAATGTTCATAGCAGCACTGTCAACAATAGCCAAATGCTGGAAAGAGCCTAAATGTCCATCACCTGATGAATGGATCAAGAAGATGCGGTTTATA
>NW_021903589.1:0-1326 GCF_006229205.1 Suricata suricatta | reverse complement strand
GAGACTTCCGGCAGGTGGGGAGGACAGAACATAAACAAGGCAGCAAATCATTAAATAATGTCAGAAAAGGAAAGGGCTAGAAACAAAATAACAGGGAGTAATGGGTAGGAAGGGAAGGGGCAAGTTGCTGAAGGCTCTGGGACAAACCTTGTCAGGGAGGGGACCAGCGCTCCAGGGTACAGGATGCCCACACGGAAGCACCCAGGCCCTTAGGGTTCCTTGTGCCCCAACTTGTGCAGAACTCACACATTCTTCACATCTTCTTTTTGTAATGAAATCTTTAAAAAAAATTTTTTTTTGAGAGAGAGAATGAGTGGGGGAGGGACAGAGAGAGGGGGGAGCAGAGGACCTACAGCGGGCTCTGTACTGCCAGCAGAGAATCTCACAAAGAGGCTCGAACTCAAAAACCGTAAGATCACAGCCTGAGCTCAAGTCCAACGCCTAACCAACCGAGTCACCCATATGTTATGGTGTCCCATTAAATCTCTTTTAATGATAGCAGTTGTACATTGTTTCCCAGTTGAGTTTCTTTCCAGTCAGAGAAACAATGTCCTGAGGTCAGCGCGGGGTCCCAAGGCAATTTTAGTCATAAAACATATTTTGATAATGCCTTTTGCTAAATCTCTTGAAAGAGAACTATTTGATTACTTTACAACTAGAATTTGAATCCTGATTACAGAATAGAATGTACTACAAAGACATGAATACAAACTTTGTCCAAATCATGTTTGCTTCCCTACTCTTCCTTTTCATCTGTCTCTGTCCAGGCAATGATCAAACTGACTTTTAAAAATTGTTCAACGGACATGGATATAGGCAGATATTCCTCATGTGCCCGTTTCTTGGGGTATACCTCCAAGACCTTGTGTTGGTTTCTTCTATTATTGAGGGAATGAACAGCAGATCTGTGACCGCCATTTCACAGCACTCTTGTGAGGGGCTATCAGGGCCTGAAGGGAATGAAGACAGAGGATCCAGATGGGGCTCCTGTAAGTTGATAGAAATGTCCTGTAGGACTTCATTGGGACCACATGTTCGCTGAGCCACAGATAATTACCTGGACCTGACCCAGCATGCCAGAACTTGACACTTCTGATCCCCACTTCTCAGGAGCAGTGGTCAGAGAGGCACAGGACTCACTGCTTGGGTCCCTGTGCTCCCCTCCACACACAGGATGGATGTTGTGTTCTTGCGGAAGAAAGCCGCAGAAGCCCCAGCCCGGATTCCGACCCTGGTCGTCCACCAGCTCCTGCTCAGATGCCTGTGTCCCAGGGGGGTGTCTGAGAGCAGCAGCTGGGAGCTGTACGGAGCAGGCACCTTCAGATA
>NW_021903588.1:0-571 GCF_006229205.1 Suricata suricatta | reverse complement strand
AGCAGCAAGAACACCCCAAACCCAGCAAAAGAAAAGAAATAATAAAGATCAGAGCAGAATTAAACATGATAGAATCCACAAAAACATTTGAACAGATCAATGAAACCAAGAGTTGGTTTTTTGAAAAAAATAAACAAAGTTGATAAACCTCTAGCTAGGCTCCTCAGAAAGAAAAGAGAAAACATGCAAATAGACAAAATCATGAAGGAAAATGGATCTATTACAACAGATCCCTCAGAAATGCAAGCAATCATCACAGATTACTATGAAAAACTATATGCCAACAAACTGGACAATCTGGAAGAAATGGACAAATTTCTAAAACACATGGACTACCAAAATTCAAACGGGAAGAGATAAAAATTCTGAACCGACCCATGACCAGTGAAGAAATTGAATCAGTTATCAAAAACCTCCCAAGGAATAAAAGCCCAGGGCCAGATGGATTCCCGGGGGAATTCTACCAGATGTTTAAAGCAGAGTTAACGCCGATCCTTCTCAAGCTATTCCAAAAAGTAGAAATGGAAGGAAGACTACTGGACTCATTCTACGAAGCACATATCACTCTGAT
>NW_021903587.1:0-571 GCF_006229205.1 Suricata suricatta | reverse complement strand
GGGCGCTTCCTGCCCAGACAGAATGAATGATGCGGTGAGGCCCTCTGCTCAAGGCCCGGCACAGAGGGCGAGGAGAGAGCGAGAAGTCGGCCTGCGTGAAGGGACAGTGCCCGCTGGGGACCGCAGTGCCCGTGCCCAGAGAGTCTCACGGGCAAGTCACTGGGCCTTGCAGCGGGGATCGGCCCCAGCTAGGCACTGACAAGTCCCGTAAAACCACTTTCCCCAAGGTCATCGGCCAGGACTCTGTGCCTTCACGCGGGGGCCCAAGCGGTGGTAGGACCTGGTGGCCGCAGTGCGAGGGCCCAGAAGGAAGCACTTCTCACAGTGGGGAGACTCTCTCCACGTAGATGTTCTTATTCTTATTTCTGCCTCCCCGAATTTGTACATGTGAGCATCACACAGTAACCCTCAGTGATAAAGAGTTCTCTGTTTAGTAAAACACTTAGCGTTCTCTTTACACCTTCTTTGTGGGGGACTTCGTGGGATACACCCACACGGCACCCAGGCGCCCAAGGACACAGCTCAGTGAGCTTCGGATCAGCCGATGGAACATTTCCAGACCCTTGGAGCC
>NW_021903586.1:0-571 GCF_006229205.1 Suricata suricatta | reverse complement strand
ATTTGTCAGCTTGTGGCCTTTTGGGGTTGGGTAGGACTTGAAGGCAGGGGTAGACGGGAGAGGAACCCTGAATTGGGGACAGGTGAGATGTGGAAGCTTTGTGAGGGAGAGGAACGAAGGAGGATCCAAGAGCATTCTGTCTGCTGGTGGCAAAAAGCTTCCCAGTTGTTGGAGAAATCTCTGTGTCGTGAGGTGATCAGCTGAACAACAGACCTCCGTACGGTTTCTGGTGTGACTCCACTCGGCCGTGTTAGCGGTCAGTTCGTTCGTGGGTGTCTGTGGGACTGTGCGTGGGAGACACTCGGTCTGGTGTTCACACAGCACATTTTCCTACAAAGGTTCTTCTTTTTTAAACATATATTTATTTTTGAGAGACAGAGACAGCGTCGTCAGAGGAGGAGCAGAGAGAGAGGGGCAGATGCAGAATCTGAAGCAGGGTCCAGGCTGTGAGCGGTCAGCACTGAGCCCGACATGGGGCTCGGACTCACGAACCGTGAGCTCATGACCTGAGCCAGAGTCAGACACTTAACCAACAGAGCCCAGCAGGCGCCCCTTAGAGGGAACCCTTACC
>NW_021903585.1:0-571 GCF_006229205.1 Suricata suricatta | reverse complement strand
ATATATTAAATCAAATATACATATGATTCCTAATTTTTTTCATATTCTGTTATAACTATATTAGCAAAACCCTGGGAAGAAACATGGCAGAATAAAAAAAGTATTATTTCTGGGTGATGGGGTTATTTCTACGTTTCTGTATTTTCTAATTGCTTAATAATTAACAGACATTACTCTTATATTAAAACTTCATTAAAAAGTCTAGCTTTTACTCTAATAAAGGGACTGTGGTAAAGGGGGGTGATGTTGAGGGCTTTTTAGAAACCCTATATAAAATTCAGGACTTTTGAATATCTCATAGTCTTTTTCAATTCTGTTTTATTGAGGTATGATTTATTGTAAAATTTTCTAATTTTAAATGTATAAGTCCCTGAGTTTTGACAAATGTGTACAGTACTGTAACTAATACCACAATCATGATATATAACATTTTTATCATCCCCAAAAGTTTCCTTGTGCCCCTTTGTAATTCATTGACTCACTCCCCCTAACTCTTGGTCTCCAGAACCACTGATGAACTTTCTATCAGTATCATTTTACATTTTCTAGAGGTCCATATTGATGAAACTAT
>NW_021903584.1:0-571 GCF_006229205.1 Suricata suricatta | reverse complement strand
AGAGCTAGTCACATGATTTAGCGTGGAGTCAAAGTTATAGACAGTGGCAAGGACACCGGCAGGGAATTATTAACGCTGTTTTCCAAACAACCTACCATGCCAACAAACAAGGCCGACAATAAAATGCAGTCTTTCCATCTCCCAGGTGTACTGCTTCCTTTTCAGGTTTCTAAGATGCCGAAGAGGTGGGAGCCAGAAGTTCTAGTTGAGTCTTTGTTTCTCCATTTTTTACATGTCTGTTTCCACATCTGGTAAATGAAGATGGCATCCAGCTCACAGGGCTGATCAGGATCCACGGGGGCTAAAATTAAGTCAGCATTGGCAGTGATGCTTCTGTAACTGCACGATGGGTTCACAACTCCTTCTCAACCCACCTGCTCATTTCCACAGGCAGTGCTTCTGCGACTGGAAAGCTCACCATCGGTGGTGGTCCAGGAGAGGATTTTAGGAGACCTCAGAAAACCATCTTGAATAATAATGACTCACTTGTTGAAGATTCCCTACCTTCTGTAATTCTCTGTCTTTCCTCTCCAGGGAAAGTCTCCGTTTGATGCCAGTAGGGTTTGTTTTT
>NW_021903583.1:0-571 GCF_006229205.1 Suricata suricatta | reverse complement strand
TGGTATTTGTTGAAATCACTACAGATACATAGTTTTGTGTTTTTGGAACTCCTGCAAGAACGTGAAAGTATCATTTCTAAAACGTAACCTGCACTCTCAACTCTGTGTTAATTGTTCCTTGCTTGACACAAAAGGTCTGAAGCAGAGGCACCCAGGGAAGAAAGCATTATGAGAACAGTCAGAGTAGATTTGTGAAGACAATTAAGCACAATTCTTTATGGCTGCTGCTTATTCTTAGCTTTGAAATATTTCTTGCTGTTGAATCATTTGGATTCCGGGTAATGTTGCTGGGGGAAAAAAAGAGATATTTATTAAACAAACAAACAAGAACAAAGTAATAAATCAGGCTCTGTTCATACTAAGCGAAAATAAATCCAGGAACTGTAAAAGTTTGCATTGTGTTAGGATTTTTACAGAAAATATCTTTAGCATTTCCTTCCTGCAAATATGTCTTTTCAGAGTGCTGTCAAATTTTAATTGTCCCCAGACGACAGGTTATAGGTAATTAAATCAACTCTCTCCAGCAAAGAATACTTCCAAACATTTTTGAGAGTCCTCTAGTTTTTACATG
>NW_021903582.1:0-571 GCF_006229205.1 Suricata suricatta | reverse complement strand
GGGTCCCTGTCACATCTTGGGAGCGGTGCAGGCTAGCACTTCGTCCTCTCCTTCCCCCGATGTTCACATCGACTCTGGTGAGTTGGAGTCTGGGAGGCTGGTGGACAGAACCGTCTTCTCTCAGTAAGTGGCCATCTGTGACGGACTCTGGGGTTTTCCTTTTGGGTGTGGTCTGGCTCCAGGACTTTGCTGCCGGAAGGGCCTCTCACACAGCAGGACCGTCGGGACCTGCAATGTCTCAGGGCTGCCCCAGACCTTGGGCAGGGTAAGCCCCTGGGCCGTGTGCTTCTCCGACACATTCCCAGACCTGCGCACGCTCCTTTGTCCCTTTGCTTCGCCCGGGACGGGCAGGGGTGACGCAGGCCTGTGACGGGGTTCATCACCTCCAGTGTAGCCGCTGTGGGATGGGCTGTAGCTAAAGCAGGGGCCGCCGGTGGGGGGGGTGCATGCCAGCTCCGTGTTAAGCAGCCCCAGCCTTGCCTTTGGTCTGGACCTGCTGGACAGGCTGTGGGCCAAGTGGGTACTGGCGCTGGGCAGGTGGGTGGGGACGTCGGAGCCTTTATGAGCTGCC
>NW_021903581.1:0-571 GCF_006229205.1 Suricata suricatta | reverse complement strand
AGCCAGAGACACAGGTAAATAAATGAACATAGTTGTGCTCCAATCAAACTTCCTTTTTCAACACTAAAGTTTGAGTTTCATTTGATTTTCATGTGTCACAAAATATCATTCTTTTCTGAGATTTTTGTTTCAACAATTAAAAACTATAATGACAGTTCATGAGCTGTGCAAAAGCTGACAGCAGGCCAGAATTGGTCCATGGTCCACGGTTTGTCAACCCCTAGGCTGGACACATACAGTGGTATTAATCTTAGCACAGAAGTAAAATGTACCAAAGATCTAACATTTTACATTTCTTCCATGATACAGTTTATTTCATATTACAAGCCAACCTTGTGAAAGATTGAAACAAATCCTTTGTCCTGGATTTGAGGTTAAAATGTTGGGAAATTAAATACGGCATGGTTTCCCCAAGCCAAGATGAAACCACATCATAAATCAATAAGCATTTTGCATTTTCTTTCATTATCTACTCAAAGTCATGCCTACTGCACCTCTAAACATTTCATTAGATCCAATTATACAGCAAACACTCCCCAAATAAACTTAGATTGTATTGCAGTTTCACTTA
>NW_021903579.1:0-571 GCF_006229205.1 Suricata suricatta | reverse complement strand
ACATCACTATTCAAGGTCTGTAAAATATTTCACATACACATTAGAACTTACACTTACCAAACAAAAATATTGTACCTCGCAGTTCATATGTGGTCTCACTGTTCTAAATTTTAAGCACAAATAAAACCCCTACGTGGTCATATAGACTACAGAATAATGTAACTTAAATCCTGTTTCTTCATCTTCATAATCACTGTGCCATCACTGTTCATTTCACATCTTCCATTTAAACACAGGACTGGGTGTGCCTCATGTATTGAAGATGCAAAGTGTACATGAAATGAGCAGTAGAAATTCCAAACTATTATGAACTGATTCTCAAACCAACACATGTAGCTGAGTCCACATGCTCCCACCTGAGCACAAGTTCTATAACTTCCATGTAGAAGACAATGCTCATTAAAAGATAAAATATAAAAATGGGCTCCTGTGAGGCTTACAGGTATATTATTAATAGTTACCCGAGTAATTATTCAAAACCAGAACAAAAGATTTTCTCAAAGTGTTTTATCATGGGCATCATTGAGAATTATGAGAGTATATAATCATTAAAAGCAAACCCACCTTTAGT
>NW_021903578.1:0-1326 GCF_006229205.1 Suricata suricatta | reverse complement strand
CACACATTTATAATGAAGCATGAGAAATATCAAGGAGTTGATCTGATTTATAATTACACCCAAAGCACAAAGATACCTAGGAATAAACCTAACCAAAGATGTAAAAAATTTGTAGGCAAACACTAGAGAAAGCTTATGAAAGGTACTCAAGGGGACAAAAAGAAATGGAAAAACATTTCATGCTCATGGATTAGAAGAACGAATATTGTTAAAACGTCAATACTACCGAATGCAATCTACACATTCAATGCCATCTCTATCAGAAGAACACCAGCAATGGGGCACCTGGGTGGCTCAGTCCGTTGAGCAGCTGGCTTCGGCTCAGGTCATGATCTCACAGTTCATGGGGTCGAGCCCCGTGACGGGCTCAATTCACGACAGCTAGCTCAGAGCCTGGAGCCTACCTCAGATGCTGTGTTTCCCGCTCTCTCTGACCTTCCATGCTCGCAATGTCTCTGTCTCTCAAAAATAAATAAAAACCACAAAAAATTAAAAAAAAACCCGAAAATGCAAAAGAACACAAGCATTATGCAAAGAACTATAACAATCCTAAAATTTGTAAGGAACCACAAAAGACTTGAATAGTCAAAATGATGTGCTAAAAGGAAACCATGGGGAGAGGCATCACAATTCTGGACTTTAGAATGTATTACAAAGCTGTAATCTTCAAGACAGCATGGTACCGGCACAAAAACAGACACATAGATTCATGGAATAGAAGAGAGAATGCAGAAACAGACCCAGAAATATATAGCGAACTCATCTGAGACAGAACAGGAAAGAGTATCCAATGAAAAAAAAGACAAGCTCTTCACCAAATGCTGCTGGGGGAACTGGACAGTGACATACAGAAGAATGAAACTGGACAAGATTCTTATACCATACACAACAACAAATTCAAAATGAATAGAAGACCTAAATATGAGACAGGAAATCAACAAAATCTTATAGGAGACATATTCAGGAAACCTCTCTGACCTAGGCCAGAGCCAATTCTTACTTGACATGTTTCCAGGCAAGGGGAATAAAAATGAAAATGAGCTATTGGCACCTTATACAAAAAAAAAAAATCCTTCTGCACAGGGAAGGGGAAGGAAACCATCAACAATAATAAAAGGCAAAAGATGGAATGGAGAGGATATTTGCAATTGACATATCAGATAAGGGTTAGTCTCCAAATCTAGAAAGAGGTTACCAAAATGAACACTGAGAAACCAAATAATCCAGTGAAGAAGTGGGCAGAAGAAATGAAAACACACTTTTCCAAAGAAGACATCCAGATGGCTAAGAGACCCATGAAAATGCACTCAACATCACTCATCATCA
>NW_021903577.1:0-571 GCF_006229205.1 Suricata suricatta | reverse complement strand
TTTTAAAAATTTTTTTTACATTTGTTTATTTTTGAGAGACAGAGAGAGACCAAGCACACGTGGGGGAAGCCCAGAGAGAAAGAGAGGGAGAGACAGAATCTGAAGCAGGCTCCAGGATCCAAGCTGTCAGCTCGGAGCCTGATGAGGGGCTCGAACTCACCAACTGTGAGATCATGATCTGAAGTCAGATGGTTAACTGACTGAACCACCCAGCAGCCCGTCCTGCTGAGTCTTATATGCCTCTCTGGTTAAACTGCCAGGTGAAAACCATTCATAAATATACCAGCTCTGGGCGTCATGAGAGGAGTTCGGCTTTTAAATAGCACATCATGAATCATTAATCAGTTAGTTAGTGAACCCACTTACCCTTATCTTGGCCAAAAGCCAAAACTAGATTCCCTGACCTCCTCAGAGATAAGGATAAATATCTCCCAATCCAACTGTAAAATAACTCTGGCCAACAGAATGACCTGCCCCCCCTACCCCCACCCTAGTGCGAGGTGACCTGGTTAAAGTCACTTGTGTTATAACAAAGAGTTGGTGGCTGTGTCAACTGCTAATTTCTTTTTTT
>NW_021903576.1:0-571 GCF_006229205.1 Suricata suricatta | reverse complement strand
GGTGCCATACCTTCCTGATTGCTACCAGTCCTATGCTACTTAATTGGAGAAATTAATTTAAAAAATCTTAATGCTATTGAAACATGGATAAGCAGTATCCCCTTTCCTCATTCCACGTTATCCATGTGCTCCTCAAATCCATCCTCTGAATCACATTTGAGAGTTCATTTTCTTGGAGCAAGTCTTGGTCCCTCTTATTATATCAGCCAGGGTGCCAGGAACTGTTGGATGCAAATACCAAAATGTGTAGTTGAAGAGAGTTTAATAAAGGGATTGTCCACAAAAGTGTGGTCAGGCTTTAGAGAAACTAACAAAGTCTGGTCTAGTATCTGGAGTCTTGCCTTAAGAGGAGAGGAAAGCTACTAGATCACCAATAGAGAAAGCCGTAGGGAGAAGGCTTCCTGACAGGAACTCTGGCTTTTAGGTATAGTGACCCTATACTAACTTTACTTCAGCTCTCTGATCTCTTGTTTGTACTTCCAATGTTAAACCCAGTTAGAAACCAGAAAGCAAGAAAGCCCCCATTGGTCAGCTTACTGGTACACAAAGCAAGGTGGAGAAGGTAGAGAAT
>NW_021903575.1:0-571 GCF_006229205.1 Suricata suricatta | reverse complement strand
TGTATCTCTTTCTTCTCCTTCAGCATTACCTTGTGGAAATCTACAACAAGGTTGATTCATTTCATCAATGGCTATGTATTGTTTTACAGCATTCACCACAATTTATTTAACTACCCTGCCATTGATGAGTAACCAGTTTCTCCATCTTCTGTTCTGTGGAGGGTGGTGGTTCTTGTGAGGTTATTTCTAAGTCATAGGCTCCTAGCAATGAGTGTCCGCGGCCAGGCTGTAGAATGTTATTGAAAAACCTAACAGATAGCGTGTCCTTGAGTGGGGAGACGTACTATCACAAAAATGTCAGTTCTTCTAAAATTAACACATAATCCCAGTGCCATTCCATTTAAGATCCAAGTAGAGTTTGGGGACAGGAGTTTTTTTTGTGTGTTTTAATTGGATAATATTGGCATAAAATATATTAAGAACAATAAATTCACTAGAAGAGCCAGAAAAAACAATTTTTAAATAATCGCAGCATAAGACTTGCATCATTAGATGCTAGGCCGTACGATAAAGCTAGCTGTAATCAAAACAATATAATGTTTAAATGAAAGTTGAGAGCTACGGCAGTAAC
>NW_021903574.1:0-571 GCF_006229205.1 Suricata suricatta | reverse complement strand
TCTGCATTTTGTTATGTTTGATCCCACAAGTAATCATAGTCTTGTAGGACTGAATCTGTGAATTCTTTAAATATTTTTACTGTGAAGAAAATATAACTATATCAATTTCATGAAGTATCATTCATTTAGTTTTTTCTGGATCTGATACTTTGAAAAGTGACAGAAGAAAGTTTTATTTAGCACAGAATAAAATTGCCAATTGGAAAAAAAACAGTAAAATTCCTTGACTTCTTAGAAGTTTAAATCAATCCTGAAAATCAAAACTGCTTTCCACAGTCTCAGCCGTTTCCAATAAGCTTCTTAGATAATGTGATGAAGTCACTGTGTAATCCGGTCCCATTGTTTCATCTTATTTGATGTCACTACCTATACAGCTTGAGCACTGGAAAATTTTCATGTGTAACCACCTAATTCCTGTTCTTTTAAGTGTTACACCCCATTACAGTATATATACAAATTTTAGACAGGTTTTACTGTATTAAAAAAGGTTAAGCCTAACGAGGAACTGAATACAGTGGAGAACACATCACATAAGAATATTGCTGTCAAGGCCTTAAGAGTCATGGGAAAA
>NW_021903573.1:0-571 GCF_006229205.1 Suricata suricatta | reverse complement strand
GGGAAGAGCACTGGGTGTTGTATGGAAACGAATTTGACAATAAACTACTTAAAAAAAAAAAAACAAAGTCATTGCCATTGTCTGCATTCCTGAGAAGTGATTGCATTTAAATAGTAGCCCAATGAGGGGGGCCTGATTGGCTCAGACAGTTAAGCTTCAGGCTTCAGCTCATGATCTCATGGCCCATGAGTTCGAGTCCCATGTCAGGCTCTGTGCTGACAACTCAGAACCTGGAGCTGCTTTGAATTTTGTGTCTCCCTCTCCCTCTGCCCCTCTCCCACTTGTGCCCTGTCTTTTTGTCGTTCTGTCTCTCTGTCTCTCTCTCAAAAATAAATAAACATTAAAAAGATTTAAATAGTAGCCCAGTGAATGGGAATAAGGAATGAAAATTGGATGTGCAAAACGTCATATAGAATATACATATTTTTTTAGTATTTATTTTTAAGAACTCTTCATTATGGAGCATTTCAAACAAAAAAGCAGACAGAATAATATAATGAAACCCACTCTGTCATCACTTAGTTTCAATAACTATCAAATCATGGCCAATCTTGTTTCCTTTATGTCCTCA
>NW_021903572.1:0-571 GCF_006229205.1 Suricata suricatta | reverse complement strand
TGGTCAGGAATTCCTTTAAGTTTTGTCGGGAAAACTCTTTATCTCTCCTTCTATTATGAATGATAGCCTTGCTGTATACAGTATTCTTCCCTGCATGTTTTTTCTTTCAGCACTTTGACTATCTCATGCCACTCCCTTCTGGCCTGCCAAGTTTCTGCTAAGAAAAAAATCAGCTCAGGGAGCCTGGGAGGCTCAGTCAGTTAAGTGTCTGACTTCGGCTCAGGTCATGATCTCACGGTCTGTGAGTTTGAGCCCTGCGGCCAGCTCTGTGCTGACAGCTTAGAGCCTGGAACCTACTTCAGATTGTAGGTCTCCCTCTTTCTGCGCAGCTCCCCCACTTGTGCTCTCTCTTTCTCTCAAAAATAAATATTAAAAAAAAGAATGTACACATTTTCTTGGAAATTGCTTAGAAAGTCCACACTTTTTTATTATCCATTTGTTAACGGTCTCACTGAGATCCTCCACTCTTCTCAAATCCACTGAGTACCTTTATGATGATTACTTTAAATTATCTATCAGGCATATTATGTATTTCCTTTTTGTTCAGCTCTCTTGCTGTGATTTTTCCCTA
>NW_021903571.1:0-571 GCF_006229205.1 Suricata suricatta | reverse complement strand
CAAAAACATAGATGAATCTCAAAAGAATTACAGTGAGTCAGAAAAACCAAAAAAGAATATATACTGTACACAGCCCTTTATTTAGAATTCTAGAACATGAAAACCTCTAAAGTAACAGAAAACAAGTCTTTATTTGCTTAGAGACTGGATGAGTGTGTTGGAAGTGGTAGGAAGGACGGTTAAAAAAAAATAAAAGACTCAGTGGGGGCTCCTTAGTGTCTGTGTCGGTTGAATGTATGACATCAGTTCAGGTCATGATCTCACAGTTTCTGGGTTTGAGCCCCATGTCAGCCTCTGTACTGACAGCTTAGAGCCTGGAACCTGCTTGGGATTGTGTGTCTCCCTCTCTCTCTGCCCCTCCCCCACTCGTACTGTGTCTTTCTGTTTCTCAAAAACGAATAAATATTAAAATTTTTTAAAAAGAGACTTGGAAACTTGGGGGTGTGATGGATTATTGCATTATTCCACTGTGGTAATTTGATGGAGGTAGACCTTTATTAAAATGTGTCAAGGGGATCCTGCGCTGTCAGTGCAGAGCCTGCTTGGCTCCTCTCTCTCCGCCCCTTTCCCA
>NW_021903570.1:0-571 GCF_006229205.1 Suricata suricatta | reverse complement strand
GTATCTAAGTGTTGATACTCTTCTAGCCCTTGACTGGGTCCTCTTTTCTCTCTCACACTAATTGCTTTCTTGGTGATGCCTTCCATTGCCATGGTTTTCTTGATGATACTCAGCAGTAGTTCTGAATATGCACTGCACATTATAATTATCTGGGACTTTAAAAAATACCCATCACTGGACTTCTGGATGGCCCAGTTGGTTAGGCATCTGATCTTGAATTCGGCTTACATAAGTCTTCTTCTCCCCATGTCTTAAATTTATTCCATGCCATTCTCTGACCAGCTCATAACATTACAGCTCCTTAAGAGTGCCAGACTCCTTCCTGGTAAATTTTTTATATGTTCTAAATGCTGATGTAAGAGAAATTAGAGATTTGTAAGAGGGGGAATAAATGATAATTCAGTGACCTTGAAAAGGTAAGTGACAGAACCCAGGATACATATAAAAGAATTAGATGTAGGTAAAAAAAAAAAAAAAAGAACTGCCTCTATTGTAACATGAAGGAATTTTTTAAAAGTAGGTATAGTCACAACTGGGTTTGTTGATATGATAGTTAACAAAATAATAACAT
>NW_021903569.1:0-571 GCF_006229205.1 Suricata suricatta | reverse complement strand
GCCCCTTAAAATGTAATTAAACAACATAATTATGTGAGTATGTAAAATACAAGCTATACATGCTTTTAGATTTGTAAAAGGCATCCAGGCGCTTCTCTGTCTTTTGGTAACAAAACAAGACTTAAATTAGAACTTAAATAGAAAAATAGAAGTGTAAGATGGCTCTTTTAGATGTTCAAATCCACTCATTTCAATCTGTGTCCCTTGCCAAATTTGAAGGATCCAACAAGCAGAGCAGACATTGGCCCTCACCACTGTTCCAACTTAAGAGAATCTTATGTTTTGGAGATGGTCACAGATATAGTTTGGGAAGGAATAAAAGGCCTGAATGCTTAAAGTAAACTTGAGAAATATCTCATGAAATCATAAGCCCTGCCTACAGGCAAATAAATAAATAATAAATATTAAAATTAAAAAAGTCTAAGATGAAAAAATGAGGTAACCAATATTACCAGTTTTGTTTGGGTTAGAGCAATGAGAAAAATCAAATTACCTTTATTCCTGATGTTAAATCCAGCTGTCTTAAATATATTCTTATCAGGTACATTTTCCTTTTTAAAAAATCAAAAAG
>NW_021903568.1:0-571 GCF_006229205.1 Suricata suricatta | reverse complement strand
CCTCTCTGTGTGTCGTGTATTAATTGTCAGATTGTAGCAGGTATAATTATAGTTGATACTTTCGTCCTTTAGTCTTTATAACACACCATCCAATTACAGAATTAGAGTTTTCTTCATCCGACTACGTGTTCCCGTTGCCGGTGTGTTACATGCGTGTCGGCCGGAAGGCTCCGTTCGGTCCCGGGAAGCAGGGTCTAGGTGAGGAGCTTCCAGCTTTTGTCCGGGGACTTTTTTCTTCTTGGCCTCCATTCCTGAAGGACGGCTTCGCTGGGCAGTGACTCTCGGCTGGCTTGCTTTCCTTCCTCTCAGCGCTGGGAATGTGCCCTCCGCTCTCTCTCTCGGCCAGGGAGGTTTCTGCTGAGAAACCCCCCGATCTCCAGTGTGGGTTCCTTCAGAGATTACGGTCTTTTGTCTCTTGGGCTTTGGGGAGTCTATCTTTGATTTCTGACAGTTTTGTTATAATGTGTTTTGGAGGAGATCGCTTTGCCTTGAAATAATGAGGTGATCTATTAACTTCATGAACTTGAACGTCCAAGTCCCTCTGGAGGGACGTGCTCAGGCATCATGTCTC
>NW_021903567.1:0-1327 GCF_006229205.1 Suricata suricatta | reverse complement strand
AAAAAAATAAATGGCATTCTGTTTGTATGGTTGGGGATTGTGTATTCTTTGGGGTGTCTAATATAAACATGTTGCTTAGCTTCAGCCCCTTCCTTCTTTATTTTTGCCATTAGATTTCCAACAGACCCTTCTGCTTACAAGGCGGTTTTCCTTCCCCTGGAAATGCTGCCTCACCAACACCACACCTCTGTGTTCCCTCTCATTTACCAAGGCCATTTCTTTCTACTCTCCAGCCACGACTCTGATACCAGGGGGAAAAAAGTTCATTCACTGGAAGAGAGCCCTGTTATTAATGTATAAATATTTTTAATGACTAAAAACACTTTCATCTGAGGTTGTTCATCAACAGCTATGGTTCAGTATAGACAATTAAAAGCTGTTCCTTTAAAAAAAAAAAAGCTGTTCCTTTAAACACATTTGTAAGTGGTGAATATATAATAACATATAAAGAATAATACCACAAACTTAACCATGTCCACTGGTCCCCTTAAAGAACAAGACATTAAAAGTGAGGTCTCTAGGTACTAACTCTTTCTCCAATTGTATCTCCTCTTTCCCTGCTTTTGGCCTCCTCATATACTGATGCAAGGCAGATATAGCATCATCTCACACATTTCTAACTTTATTTCTGTATATCATACATGAAATTGTTTTTCTCAATTTGCTTTTTTGAGATTCATCATGTGGAATATGTATCTCTACTTAGTTGATTTTTAACTATTGTATTCCATTGTGTGACTATATTACAATTTATGTGTCCATTCTCTATAAGGATTAAGGTCATTTTCATTGTTTTGCTGTTATTAACAATGCTTCTATGAACAGTTATATATGTCTTCTTACATACATGTATAAAAAAGT
Source organism: Suricata suricatta (assembly GCF_006229205.1). NCBI lineage: Eukaryota > Metazoa > Chordata > Mammalia > Carnivora > Herpestidae > Suricata > Suricata suricatta. Next base: position 466 of record NW_021903567.1, on the reverse strand, counting down.
CTACATCCAGGAGTGGAATTTCTGGAGGGTAGGGTGTGAACGTCTTCAACTATATGAAATATTACCAAATTGTTCTCCAAAGTAATGACAAGGATTTCCACTGCCAAAGCAGTATATGAAAATTGTTACTGCTCCATATCCTTGACAAGATTGTTATTGTCCAATTTTGAGGTCTTGTTTTTGCCAATCTGCATAGAATTATTCTGGTTTTGTGTTTTTTCTAGTTTTATTGAGATGTAATTGACATGTAACATTGTATAATTTAAGGAGAACAACATAATGGTTTATGTTTATACTGCAAAATTATTACCATAATAAATTTAGTTAACATCCATCACCTCACACAGCTATTTTTTTCTGTGACAATTTTTAAGATCTACTCTCTTAGCAACTTTCAAATCAACATAAAGTGTTCTAACCAAAGTCACCCTGCTATTCATTACATCCCCAGAAATTATTTATAGTA
>NW_021903566.1:0-571 GCF_006229205.1 Suricata suricatta | reverse complement strand
TTGGAGCCTGGAACCTACTTACGATTCTATGTCTCCCTTTCTCTCTGCCTCTCCTCTGCTTGCTCTCGGTCACTCTCTCTCAAAAAATAAATAAGCATTAAAATTTTTCTGATAAAATAAATTTTAAAAAGAGAATAGCATCCCAAATAAACATTAGGTCACAGTAACGTATCATTAAACAAAGATTTTACTGAGTTTAACACTTACTACTATAGGAAGAGTAAGGAATTTGCATACAGGGCTGAATAATTTCTAAAAGAAAAAAAAGCAGGGGCAATGAAGCAGTCAGCTATCCGACATGATTAAGAAGGGACTCAAAAACTATCTGATAATTTCTGAACCTCTTACCACTTCAGCTTTGGTTATTCCCTGCAACAATTGTGGGTTAATAACCGCAGGGTCAAGGCCTTCTGAATAATGAGGCACAATGGACTCACTGGATAATTAGCGCAGCTAAAACAGCTATAGAAACATATCCTAAACTTATTGCAGTGAAGAAGAATATTTTCTTAGCATCAACATATGACACTTTAATAATTAGGCAACTTAAGCTGTGTGTGTGTGTGTGTGT
>NW_021903565.1:0-571 GCF_006229205.1 Suricata suricatta | reverse complement strand
ATAAATAAACCATAACTTCACACAATGATATGGGAGCCAGATACAAATTAGTGCATACTGTATGATCCCATTTATATAAAGTTCAGTAAGAGCTAAAACTAATTTCCAGCATTAGAAATCATGAAAATGGATGAAGGGGCATGGAGAGAATTCAGTGTACCATGACAGAATGAATCTGGATTCTTCTGTGGACTGGTTCAGTTTGTGAAACTTGGGAAAGTGCCTCATGCTATATTCTGATGATCTGTGCATTTTGTATATATATATTTAGTACTTTGACAACGTTTCAAAGATAGATAATGATAACAGAAAATAGTTTTTATACATATTTAAATATTCCTTTACGAAAACTAGCATTCCTTGTTTTATCATATAGAGACCAGGCTGTTAGCAGACAAATAGGGGAAATTGAAATCTGAGCAGATTGGGACTCCTGATTGGCTCAGTCGATTAGGCATCCAACTTTGGCTCAGGCCACGATCTCACAGTTTGTGAGTTCAAGCCCCAGGTCAGGCTCTGTGATGACAGCTCAGAGCCTGGAGCCTGCTTTGGATTCTGTGTGTGTGTGTGT
>NW_021903564.1:0-571 GCF_006229205.1 Suricata suricatta | reverse complement strand
TCTCCTGGGGTCTATCATGATCTGTGCCTGTTGCTTTTATGCCTGGCACACAGCTCCCCTCCCCCCGGGACACCTGCAGCTTCTGTCCTGCTGCGTTCCTATTGAGGAATAGTCTATACGTTCCTTCTGGGTTTGGTGGACCAAGACATCTAGTATCTTCAAAAGCAAAAGCTCATGGGAGCAAATTTCTGAGATGTTGCATGCCTAAAAATGTATCTATTCTACCTCATATTTAATTTCTTGTTTGGCTGAGCATGGAATTCTAGTTTGGAAATTCTTGTCCTTCAGATTTTTTCTGTGCTGACACCTATCTTCAGTGGTTGGGCTTCTGGGCCTGGCCCTTTATTTTGATTTCATTTTTTAATGTTTATTTATTTTTGAGAGAGAGAGAGAGAGAGGGAGGGAGGGGCAGAGAGAGATGGAGACAGAGGATCCCAAGCAGGCTCTTGAGACTCAGTGCAGAGCCCACTGTGGGGCTTGAACTCACGAACTACAAGATCATGCCTTGAGCCAAAGTCAGATGCTTAAGTCAGACAGCTTAACCGACTGAGCCACCCAGGTGCCCCTGGGC
>NW_021903563.1:0-571 GCF_006229205.1 Suricata suricatta | reverse complement strand
TCTCTGGCCCCTCGGACAGCAGGGTCTGCAGCACTCAGGGTCCCCCGGCCCTCAGGAGGCGCGGCGGGGACAGGGGCAGGCCTGGGGCGCTGGCGGGGGCGGGCAGGAGGGATGTGAAGCTGCCTCCAGCCGCCCAGCACCCCCGGAGGCAGCTCTCAGAGGCCCCAGCTCCTAGTCCCCTTGGTCCCCCCTCCGCCGATGGAGCCCCTCGGCCAGTGGCCTCCAGCAGCTCCCAGCAAAGGGACCAGGCAGAAAGAAGCACGGCTCCGCGAGAACTGGCCAACAGTGCCCCCTGGTGGCCACCGCCGTCTCCACCACCACACTGGGTCCCGCCTCGGGCTGGACGCTGGGTGATGGACGCTGTCCGACCCAGCACGGGGCCCAGGGTCTGTTCGCTCAGCCACACGCCCACATGTTCCTCACCTGTCCTGACGGCCTGCCGCCAGCATTGCTGGGACAACCTGTGTGTCTCTGCTCAGAGCACCCTCGAGGGGCATCGGGGCCGGACAGGTGGGTTCAGGGAGGGCTTCCTGGAGGAGGTGGCACCCCCCTTGCTGAAATTGCAGGATGA
>NW_021903562.1:0-571 GCF_006229205.1 Suricata suricatta | reverse complement strand
TTTTCCTGTGTACCAGGGGTCAGCAAACTTCTCAAAGGGAGCAGACGGCAGGTGTCTTCAGTTCTGCAAGCCGCACAGTGTGGCAAACGCACGACACAAAAGCAGCCTCGGCCGACATGTAAGTGAGCAGGTGTGGCCGTGTGCTGATAAAACTTTATCTTCCAAAGCCCAGCGGCCCTCGGGTCGTGATCGGCTGCCTCCCCCAGGTTATGCCGCGTGCTGGTCGTTGCAGGTCACCGTGGATGGCGTCCCGGACCCTCCTGGAGTTCCTGTCCCTGAACCGGAGCCAGCTCCCACCTGCAAACGCCACGTCCTGTGACGTCGATCGGGAAGCCTGGGGCCTGCTGCACAGACTCCTGCCGACATTCATCGCCGCCGTGTGCGCGTGCGGCCTGCTGGGAAACCTGTTTGTGCTGTCCGTCTTCCTCCTCTCCCGGCGGCGGCTGAGCGTGGCCGAAATCTACCTGTCCAACCTGGCCGCCTCCGACCTGCTGTTCGTCTTGGGCCTGCCCTTCTGGGCACAGAACATCTCGAACGAGTTCAGCTGGCCCTTCGGAGCCCTCCTCTGCCG
>NW_021903561.1:0-571 GCF_006229205.1 Suricata suricatta | reverse complement strand
GATATTTTTAAATGACATATCTGATAAAAGGTTAGTATCCAAAATCTATAAAAAACTGATTCAACTCAATAACCTAAAAACAAATCCAATTAAAAAATGGGAGGAAGCCATGGTAGGCATTTCTCCACAAAAAAGACACCAGGTGACCAACAGACCATGAAAAGATGCTTCACCCCACTTATTATCAGGGCAGTGCAAACCAAAACCACAATGAGATACCACCTCACAGTTATCAGAATGACTAAAATAAAAAGCACAGGAAACAAGTGTTGTTAAGGAAATGGAGAAAAATAAACCTCATGAGCCACATTTAGACACTTAACCGACTGAGCTACCCAGGTGCCCCACATTATTATTAACCAAAAAATATTTTTAAAAACTCTAATTCAAAGGGATACATGTGCCCTTATTTTTATTACAATATTAATTACAATAGTCAAATTATGGAAACAATCCAAGGGTCCATCAATGGATAAATGGATAAAGACGATGTGGTATATAGAATGGAATATTACTCAGCTATAAAAAAGAATAAAATCTTGCCACTTGCTACAACATAGATAGAGCTAGA
>NW_021903560.1:0-571 GCF_006229205.1 Suricata suricatta | reverse complement strand
CAAGACCTACCACATCAAACCAAGCCTATCCACCAGGGGGAGCTGCTGCTTTTTCTTGTTTTTGTTTTTTTGTTTTGTTTTGTGTTTTGTTTCTTTTGTTGCTTTTTTTGGTTGTTTCTTTTTTTTAATATCTAACAAAAAATTTTTTTTCTTCACTAGTTTCGTACTTATTTCTTTGTCATTAGTACCTTTTTTTTTTTCCTTTTTCTTTACTCAATTCCTTTAAACTTTACTCCTTATATTCCTTACTCCTTTCTCCCTTACTTTTTCACCTTCTTGCAACCCAGATCTCATGGTTGCAACCTGTATCACATTCTTACCACTCCGCTAAACTGGTCATACACTTTTAAACGGTCTACTGTCCTTTGTTGTCTCCGACCCCCTTTTATATATATTTTTTTTGTCTTTTCTTCTTTCTCTTTTCTTTTAATTTCTCTTCTTCTCTTCTTTTCATCTCTTTCCCTCCCATTTTCTTTCTTTTCTTTCCCCCCTGTAATGTGTGTGAGTGTGTGTGTGTGTGTGTGTGTGTGTGTGTGTGTGTGTCTAAAAATAGAAGAGGAAAAGCCAATTT
>NW_021903559.1:0-571 GCF_006229205.1 Suricata suricatta | reverse complement strand
CTTGAATTTTAGATTTAAAAAAACTTAAATTTTAAAATGTACTCTTTATATTCACCTACATTTTTACAATTCCTTTGCAAAACATTTTTCTTGCATGCTAAGAAAATTGTTAATTTCTTTTTAATAGAAGCACAATTTTTTTGTTATTTAATATTAAATCTTCTGTAAATAATAGAATTTTCAATGTTTCTTAGAGTGTTTTCATTCTTACTCATTTGAAATTGATGGTTTTACTTTCCATAGAATTCTAAGTTGACAGTTGTTTTCATGAGCTATTTGAAGGTATTTCTATGTCTTTTAGTTTCTATCACTAAAGTTTGTTTCTTGGCTTTTTTTATGGGTCATCTTGTTTACCCACCTGTGTTATCTGTGCTGTTTGCTTCTGGAAGTTCTAATGTGTTGTTATTTATGTCTGGCTATTTTTTATTCATTTTTTAATCCTAATTCATTGTGGTTTCTCTTTGTTTTATTCCTATTTTAGATAGATTTCATTATTTTTTCCTTCAAGTTATTTTATTGGTAGTGCCATCTCTCACCTGTGACGTCTTCTGATGCTTCCTCATGATCGTTT
>NW_021903558.1:0-571 GCF_006229205.1 Suricata suricatta | reverse complement strand
AATTTTTATAATAGTTTACTGTCAAATTGGTTTCCATATAACACTCAGTGCTCCTCCCCACAAGTTCCCCCCTCCATGATCATCACCCCCTTCATTTTTAATCAAACACTGAAATTATCAGCCACTTATGTAGACTGTGAAAGCTACCCACCAAGAAATTATTGCATAGGTTTTATGCTCTATTTCTTGTTGAGAGGTCTTGAAAAATATCTTTTGCCCTGAACCCATCCCAAAGTCCTACCATAAGTAGTCAATTTATACACAATAAACTACAAATGAATTGGATCATTGGGTTTTTAAGCCCAAGCCCAATAAACTAAAAGAGATGACAAAAGCAGTAATAAAAGTAAGGCATCCAGGGAACTGTATAAACCCTAGGTTAGTTGATTTATTTCCCATTATACTAATTGCTTCAACAACTGACCTAAGTGAAAATGGGACACGGTCAGTGTTACACAGATGTAGTCTGAATGAGTGAGCTTGTCAATCACAAATGAATACAGTAGGAGAAGACAGTCCAGCTACTACCAGGAGAAGTCCAGAAGGAGTCTAGATTGTCAAGATTTTAAAA
>NW_021903557.1:0-571 GCF_006229205.1 Suricata suricatta | reverse complement strand
TTTTTCAGGATTGCTTTGGCTATTCAGGGCCTCCTGAGGTTCTGTACAAATGTTAGGGTTGTTTGTTCTAGATCTGTGAAAAATACTGGTGGTGTTTTGATAGGGATTGCATCAAATGTATATATTGCTTTGGGTAGTATTGACATGTTAACAATGTTTGTTCTTTCAATCCATGAGCATGGAATGTTTTTCCATTTTTGTGTCCTTTTCAGTTTCTTTCATAAGTGTTCTATAGTTTTCAGAGTACAGATTACTTACCTCTTTGGTTAGGTTTACTGCCAGGTATCTAATTGTTTTGGTATAATTGTCAATGGAATTGAGTCCTTGATTTCTTTTTCTGCTGCTTCATTATTGGTGTATAGAGACGCAACCAATTTCTGTACATTGATTTTATATCCTGAGATTTTGCTGAATCTATGTATTTGATCTAGCACTTTTTTTCCATAATATTTTATTGTCAAATTGTTTTCCATACAACACCCAGTGCTCTTCCCCAAAAGTGCCCTCCACCGTCACCACCACCTCTTTTCCCCTCTCCCCCTTCCCCTTCAACTCTCAGTTCATTTTCAGC
>NW_021903556.1:0-1327 GCF_006229205.1 Suricata suricatta | reverse complement strand
TTATTTATTTTTGATACAGAGAGAGACAGAGCATGAGAGGGGGAGGGGCAGAGAGAGAAGGAGACACAGAATCTGAAGCAGGCTCCAGGCTCTGAGCTAGTGTCAGCACAGAGCCTGACGCAGGGCTCGAACCCACGAACGTGAGATCTGACCTGAGCTGAAGCCGGAGGCTTAACCGACTGAGCCACCCAGGCGCCCTTGGATATGATTTTAAATACAAAATCTGAACTAGAAGCTCTGAAGGAAGGGATGGGAAGGGATAGAGACGGGGCATGTAGGGGAACGTACAGACGCTGCTAATGTTCTGTTTTATAAATCAAGTGGTAGTTACATGAGGGTTCACTACATCACTTTGCATACATTCTAACTACTCAGTAATACAAATGTTTAAAAGAACATGATTCTACACTTAAGATCAAAAGCAGGTCAATCCTCGCTCTAATGACCTTTCTGTGCCCTCAAAAAATACTGAGAAAAGTCTCCGCAGTTTACAGGTTACTCTTTGGAACGCTGGCTGGTGTATGAGGCACAGGTTTCACATTCTCTGAAATTACAGTTTGGACTATCTTCAAGATAAATGAAAAATATTACCATTCCAGTTTATGCAGGGTGCACCCCAAATCCACATTTTAGATGATGTCCAATGAGTTAGAACATCTGTTGTATAAAACATTTTCCCCTTTAGCTTCAAGATTTGGGGAAAGACTTCTGTGTCAAAGTTGGGGCCTCCGACAGAAACCCAAAAAGATAAAAGCCAGAAAGCTACCCAGCAAAAGCAAACGGAAACTCGTATAATGCAGCAAGTACTGGGAGCATAAATTAGAACTTAAGGTGACTTAACTTTTTCATCCAGGGCACCGTTGCAGGGAAAAATCTTCCTTTTCAAAATACCAGAATTTGACAAAAATAGGTGAGGCCATAGTAACTAATACAAACTTGCCTTTGGAAATGCAAATGTTTTTACTGATCTGATGACCTTGGAAGAAAAGAGAACTTTTCTAGAGGAAGTAATAACTTTCCTGAGCACGTAATAGGCTGGGTGGTGTTCCGAGTGCTTTGCACGTCTGAGCTAATCCTCACGAGACCCTATGAAGTAAGGGCTGTTATTATTAATACCTCCTGCACAAATGACGAAACCGCCACAGAAAGGTTAAGTACTTTGCCCAAGACTTTTGTACTAATGAAGACAGAGCCGTGATTCTAAGCTAAGCAGTCTTGCTCTCTTTCTATAGGCTGAAGGAAAAAAAAAAAAAAAGACTCTGGCTTAAAGAAACCCAGGAAAGATGCATAATGAGAAGAAACAGCCCATAAAGAAAGCTGGGAGGGG
>NW_021903555.1:0-571 GCF_006229205.1 Suricata suricatta | reverse complement strand
TGGCTCATTTGAAGCATCTGATGGCTCTGGTCATGATCTCACAGTTTTTGGGACCGAGCCCAGTGTCAGTCTCTACACTGACAGCACACAGACTACGTGGGATTCTCTCTCTGTCCGTTCTCTGCTCATGCTCGCTCTCTCTCTTTCTCAAAATAAATAAATAAACATTTAAATAAAGAAGAGAAAAAATCTTTAATATTTATCCACATTTTTACCATTGCCAGTGCTCTTCATGCCTTTGTGTTGATAAAGATTTCTATCTGCTGTCATTTTCCTCCTGCCCCAAGGGCTTTTTAAAAACATTTTTGTAGTATAGGTCTGCTGGTGATTAATTCTCCTGGCTTTTATATGTCTAAATATTTTTCCTTTTGCTTTTTTTATGGAAGATTTATCGTTGTTGTCACTGATACACAATTAACAATTGACATTTTTTTCTTTCAGTAATTTAAAGATATTTTACTTTCTCATTATGAGTTGTATTTTTTTTTGCTTGGTATGCCTACTAACTTTAAAAAATATTTATTTTTGAGAGAGAGAGAGTGAGAGTGCACACATGCGCAAGCAAGGGGGG
>NW_021903554.1:0-571 GCF_006229205.1 Suricata suricatta | reverse complement strand
TTCTTTCTTTCTTTCTTTCTTTCTTTCTTTCTTTCTTTCTTTCTTTCTTTCTTCTTTAACCAATTTGTGTGCATTTTATTTCTTTTTCTTACTTTATTTTACTGACCAGGGCTTTTAGTTGGGAGTTCAATGGGGAGTGGTGAAGGTGTACATCTTTGTCCTATCCCCAATTTTATGGGGAAACATTCATCCTTTCACTGCTAACTATCATGTTAGATATATACTTTTCTAGATGTCTTCTTTCAGGCTGAAGGAATTCCTTTCTATTTCTAGTTTCCTAAGAGATTTTGTCATGAATGAACATTTACTTTAGATTGCTGGGAGAGACATTGAAGAAGAGATCTGAAGGAAATGGGAGGCAGCTGTACATTTATATGGGAGAACAGTATTCCAGGAAGGTGGGAGCTCATGTATAAAGGTCCTCAGGAAAGTTCCAGGCTGGCATTTCAGGGAATAGCTAGAATTTAAAAACATGTTTGGAGTGGAGTGAATAAAGAAGGCAGGGAAGTAGGAGGTGAGGTCAAAAGATAGCCTAAAGCAAGATCAGATAAGGCTCTGGATGCTGCTGTAA
>NW_021903553.1:0-571 GCF_006229205.1 Suricata suricatta | reverse complement strand
AGAAAAAAGCTGGAGGCTCTAAGGAAGTGCTTGGAGACTCGCTCCAATGAAAGAAAAGACGCAATTGATGCGGTTTGCATTTCTCTTTAGACAAATCAATCAGCGCCTTCAAGCCAGATTATCTCAGCATGCTCCTGCAAACAGTTTTCATCTAAAAGTATTGATGCTTTCTTTTTAACTATGAAAAGGGATGAAAGGGAGATACTTTGAGTTCAGGGCAAAGACTTAAAATAGGTGAGAATTTAAGAAGCCTTTTAAAGGAAAACAAATAATCAATGTACCTAGCAACACTTCATTGGGCATCTGGGGAAATGAAGCGTCACATAATGAAATTTTCCAGATAAGAGAAGTTCACCCAATGAGCACACAAACTTTTAAAAACTGAACCATATCTGACTGAAGAGTAACCATAAATATAGTATCTACTTCTATCTCTACCCTCGAAAAATAAAGCATCCTGAAACCTTTAAATTTTCTTTTTTTAAGTTTATTTATTTGTTTTGAGAGAAAGAAAGATAGGCGAGAGAGAGAGAGAGAGAGAGAGAGAGAGAGAGAGAGAGAGAGAGAGAGA
>NW_021903552.1:0-571 GCF_006229205.1 Suricata suricatta | reverse complement strand
AATACAAAAATACAACAGGAACAATAAAATAAAACTTGAATATACTTATAACCTGGACTTTTGTGCAGTGGTTAGCATAAAAATATATTGTCAGCACAAAGAAAGACATTTAAAAATCACATTTTCTGTGGCATCAGAATCTCACCTGACCAATTCTTTTCTGTAATTTGATAAATTTCTAGTCCAAACACTTAATGCTCATTGTGTTTAAGCATACATGCATCTGCAAATGGTAAGAATAGATAAATTCCACACAATTCTACTAAAAACTTGGACAGTGTCATTGTGCCTACTGTGAGGAAGTATTTAAACACAAGATCAAAGGAGTAGGCTTGGGATCTAATGCAGCTCTAAGTCCAATGAAGAAGCATTTACCAATATCTTACATTCTTATCTTTTACAAAAATTAGTATTACTCAGCTTGATCATTAGACTTAAATATAAGCATTATTTTGACATTTCATATGCACACACAAACTCACACTGAAAATAACAATTTATTGTTTTTTTTTATTTTAGGCTGATTATTATTTTTTTAACATATGCAATTATTTTCCATCATTTACAATAC
>NW_021903551.1:0-571 GCF_006229205.1 Suricata suricatta | reverse complement strand
TTTATACAATACTCCACAGGCAACAAAAGAACATACAAGTACACAGACAAGATTTACTAAGATAGGAGCACCTGGGTGCCTCAGCTGGTTAAGGTCAAACTTCAGTTCCAATCATGATCTCATTGTGGTGAGTTAGAATCCCACGATGGGCTCTGTGCTGACAGCTCAGAGCCAGGAGCCTATTTAAGATTCTGTATCGCCCTCTTTCTCTGCCCCTCCCCCACTCATGCTGAGTCACTCTCTGTCAAAAATAAGTAAACATTAAAAAAAATTTGCTAAGATAAAACACATTCTGTATTGAAACATAAACAAATCTCACACACACACACACACACACCACCACCACCACCACCACCAAATAAATAAACTATTCAAACTGGAAAAAGTGTGTACAGATACCACAGGCAATATTTCAAATTGATATCAGAAAAATCTGGAGGTACCTGATTGGCTCAGTTGGTTAAGCATCCAACTCTTTTTTTTTGTTTTGTTTTTGTTTTTATTTATTTTTGATACAGAGAGAGACAGAGCATGAGAGGGGGAGGGGCAGAGAGAGAAGGAGACACAGAAC
>NW_021903550.1:0-571 GCF_006229205.1 Suricata suricatta | reverse complement strand
AGATTGTCACAGTCTGCAATTGGATTCCAAAAGCCACTGGTTAAAAGCCAATAAATTGAGTAATTATTTGAGTGCCAAAAATATAGCAAAATAAGTATGTTCTGGTAAAACTTTGAAGTCATCATTAAAAAAAAGACTTAAGGCATTTTTCAAGATTCAGTATATTTCTTTTTTCTGACATTTATCTTATTTTTCAGGTATACTAGTCATGTTCTGTTAAACCGGATGCACATATTTCTCCCCTTAATAACTGCATGGCTGAGGCTAAATATCAAAAATGATTGGAGAGAGATGGGATGACAGTGTCAGGAAGAATTCTCTAAAAGGTTATGTATTATGCTTCAAAAATAAAGTAGCAAATTCACTCTTTCTCTCACTAGTAAACCATTCCATCCAGTAGAAGCTATGCCTTTTGTTTATTAATTGCAGGGTTTGCTCCCTTGCATGAACCTCTTTGCATTTTTTGGATAATGCCAAAAGAAGCAAAAATAAGTTATCTCCTTAACATCCAGTATTGTTATCTAGGTGTCTGCTTTTTGACATTTAACAGTGATCTCACTCCCACCTATGA
>NW_021903549.1:0-571 GCF_006229205.1 Suricata suricatta | reverse complement strand
TAATTACCACTGTATGAAGCTGATTTACTTCAGAAGAAGTTTAGAAAAACAACTAATTAATTGCAGTATTTTGAAATATAAACTGCATTCAAGGTTAGAACCCCATAATAAAATTGCAGAAGCTTGAAATTTGGAAGAAACTGTAGAGGCTCTCTCTAGCTAACTTTCTACCCCCATGCAGGAATTCCTTCCAGATTAGCCCTGGAATGTTCAGATTACTCATGAACATTTCTGATGATAGGTAGCTCACTCTCCTGAAAGGCTTCCTATTACATTTTAAAAGAGCTCAGCTCTGACAGGAGTAACATTCTTCCTTATATTTATGAATCCCAAACTGATTTCCCTGTAACTTTCTAGCATATTACTAACTTGCAGTAAGCACCCCATTAGAGCTCAGATTCACTGAATTCCTTCTTGTGGTGCTCCACATATTGAGACTTGTGGGCTCACTTAATTTCTTTGGCACCTTTGGAACAGGATGCTCCCTGTCTGGTTGGGAATACTGTACAAAGAAGGACATCCAGTCTCTTAAAAGGAGCACGTGGGCAGGGGAATGAGAGAAACCCCACCT
>NW_021903548.1:0-571 GCF_006229205.1 Suricata suricatta | reverse complement strand
TTTCTCTATCCTGGATGGGAATTCAATCTTCCTTGGTAGGTGCTGTTGTTACTAGGGCTTTAGCTAATTCCGTCTCCTTTTCCTGCTTCCCTAATGGCAACCCAAAGGCTGGTCCCTTTTGGAAACAGCATGGGGGGAAGCGGCCCAGTTAAAGGGAAAGACCTGGAGGCCAGAGGGAAAATTCCAGATGTTTGAATGGGGGATGCCAAATTGTTAGAGGTCAGATTTGAGGCCTTCATTGTGGACAAATTAGGGATAGCCCTGGCTTCCAATATAGTCTCATTTGGGGGGCTGTGGTTTAAAAATAGCACCATAGCCCACTCTGCTGGGATTTAAAGTTTCTTTTATAGGAGTCCACAAAGAAATGGCCTCAATGGACACCTTTTGGGGCTTTCGAGACACTCATAACATTGCTTGATCTCAATTTCCTTGGTCGCCACATGCCTCTTAGCTAGAGCCTCATATTCCACCCTCCATAAGAAGTAATTTCCTCCTGACAAGCAGGCCTTGGCCACCTGTGTCCAGCCATAAGTGGTCATCCAACATCATAGTCAGGGCATCTAGCAATGTG
>NW_021903547.1:0-571 GCF_006229205.1 Suricata suricatta | reverse complement strand
CACTCACACCCAATAAGACATCAACACTTTTATCACCTTGTGTATGTTTTGATGGAAAAGCTGACACAATCTGATACAGTGCGTGGGAAAAAGAAAAGGACTCAAGGGCTGTGGCCTCCTACATAGAAAGATGGGGTGGCCCCATCACTGAGGTGACTAACCTGCTCACTCTCAACCCTGAGCATCACAAATACTTCCACTATCTACCAAAGGAAGGAAGCAAGAACTTCTACATCATCACCCATGGAGTCATCACCTGCTGTCCTTTACACGAAAGCCGAGTGAAACACCAGCATCTATACGTGAAAACTGTAGGTCATGGCAGAATACCCACGCAAAATGCATGACGATGGCATCAAACACGCCCAAATCACTTTTTATTTTCCTTCATATTTCTATTGCCAGGTACCATACGAAACCATCAATTATCTCCACTAGATACGATATGTGGCAGGCTCACTTAACGAGGTCCGTGGAATATGATGTCTACTTGGCTGAGCTTATTTAAGAACAAAGATCCTACTCTTAATTTCTACCAAGCTTAGCTCAGGACACAGTGCTCAGTAAAGAT
>NW_021903546.1:0-571 GCF_006229205.1 Suricata suricatta | reverse complement strand
TTACAGCAGCATCCAGAGCCTTATCTGATCTTGCTTTAGGCTATCTTTTGACCTCACCTCCTACTTCCCTGCCTTCTTTATTCACTCCACTCCAAACATGTTTTTAAATTCTAGCTATTCCCTGAAATGCCAGCCTGGAACTTTCCTGAGGACCTTTATACATGAGCTCCCACCTTCCTGGAATACTGTTCTCCCATATGAATGTACAGCTGCCTCCCATTTCCTTCAGATCTCTTCTTCAATGTCTCTCCCAGCAATCTAAAGTAAATGTTCATTCATGACAAAATCTCTTAGGAAACTAGAAATAGAAAGGAATTCCTTCAGCCTGAAAGAAGACATCTAGAAAAGTATATATCTAACATGATAGTTAGCAGTGAAAGGATGAATGTTTCCCCATAAAATTGGGGATAGGACAAAGACGTACACCTTCACCACTCCCCATTGAACTCCCAACTAAAAGCCCTGGTCAGTAAAATAAAGTAAGAAAAAGAAATAAAATGCACACAAATTGGTTAAAGAAGAAAGAAAGAAAGAAAGAAAGAAAGAAAGAAAGAAAGAAAGAAAGAAAGAA
>NW_021903545.1:0-1327 GCF_006229205.1 Suricata suricatta | reverse complement strand
TGACAACCACCAGTTTGTTCTCTGTATTGATGTATTGATTTCACTTACATGTAGAATCTAAAAAACAAATGAACAAGTGAACAAAACCTAGGTATGTTTAAGATCAGGGTTGGGTCTAGAGTGTAGGGGGAGGCTCAGGATTCAGGTGGGGTCAAGATGCAGTGGTAGTAAATAGAGGCAGAGTAACAGGGGGTTTTATTTTTCCTTTTCCCAATCGCCATTAGAAATCTAAATTTATAATCCTTGACATAATATTTGCGATGCGATTAACATGTTTTAGAATTGTATTGGGGCTAATAAATGGAGAACAGTGATTCTAACCCAAAATTCCTTCGCTAACTGGTTTGAACTGAGAAATTTAGAGAACTATGGAGAGCAGTTTGTCTCCCCATGGTATAATCCAGGAAATGTACTCATATAAGATTATTACGTTTGATGTAAACAGTAGGGGCCAGAATTCGTGAAGCTAGCTACTTGTACGGTCTTGCGGCTCAGCCACTGGAACATCCACTATGTGAACAAACTGAATTTAAGCGATCGTCAGGTTGCTTTCATGCTTAAGAAAAGCCCTATAACTGCTGATCAATATGCTGTGCAGAGCTTCTTCTTGAAACTGCTGGATAATTTTTACTGCAGTTATAATTATAACATTTACTCATTTTTTGGTGTAATTACTGATGCTCACAGTAGCTCAACTTGAATATTTCAAAATCATTTGAATATTAATTTAAAATACATTTCTTCTGTTTATTCTTCTTTTATTTTTAGCTGCTACAGTGGCTGACTTTCTAAGAGGAGCCAAAAGGAATGCCACTTCCCTGAAGACTGTCCTGACCTCTGTCAGTACAAATAATGAAGTCAGAGCCCACCTATTCTGTATTGTTCATTTGTCATTAATTATGGAATGACAAGTGCAAATTTCTTATGGTCTCTTTAACTCTTTCAGTAGTTTTTAAATCTGTGTGTCTTGTGAATTCAGCTAAGTTTTAAATTCCTTGAGAGAAAGGGTGGTGGATCATAAATTCCTGTAGTCATAAAGCAAGGTTGTTATTTCTCTTTAATAACTATTATGTCTGAAAGCAATGAAATATGATCACATTCTCTTGAATCATTTTCATTTGCCTTTTAGAGCCAGAAATGGGGCTGGCGATTTTCTTTTTGTAACTCAAATGCCCTCACACAGTCTGAATTGTCAGTGACCTCTATCTCCTTCTCCCACAAAATTTCATTCACCTATCAGAATCTTCTTGAATTCCTTCTCAGGTCCTTTTGTTTTCTTCCCCTTTATGCTGCCTGACAACAGAGAATTTCTGCAATACATTAAATA
>NW_021903544.1:0-2759 GCF_006229205.1 Suricata suricatta | reverse complement strand
GCTCTGTAAGTTGAGTGTCTGACTTGAGGTCTGCTCAGGTCATGATCTCAGGGTTCACAGGATTGAGCCCCCTAGTTGGGCTTTGCCCTGATGGAGCCCCTGTGTGTACTTCTCTATTCCGTCCATTCCTTGTCCATAAAAACATGTAAAATGTATCATGGGAGAAAGAGTATGCTAATGAGCTTCCTTTACAATTAGCTCATTACCTGTGAATCTGAATATATTCTGGGTGAGCCAGCCACCCACTTTCTCTTTTGAAAATTGTCTGTGGGAGTCCCTACTGTTTGCATAGTGGAGTCAGAGTGGTGTTATTCCTGGTTTTTATCCCATCCTGTCAAACAAAGAATTACCATTTATTTCACCAATTTGGCTACTTGAAATTTCATTTTTTTGTGATATGTAGAATTATTTTTGCAGAATGTGTGAGAGGGTATAAATTTTGTGTGGTAAAATCTGTGACTTAGTCATAATATACTCTCTACTGTCTTTTTCTATGTTATTTTTTATTTTCTTGCTGCAAGAAATGATCTGTCACAAGACCTGCTTTGCACAAAATGACAGTAAATGTCCTTCTGCAGACTTATGCTCTTAAATCACCCTTTCTACGTATTTCCAACTAGCTTTCACATCTCTGTCTTCCTTAATTGTTCTTTTTGGCCCCTTTTTACTGGATCTATTTCAAAAATGGAAATTCCATCATTTGAAAGGTATTTTTTTCTACATTTGATGAATCATCTTTACCTTACATAAACATGATTGGTTCCTTACCTTTATGTGAGAAAAAATTAAAACCTTAGATATTGCTTCCTTTCCACATGAAAAGACTTTTTTGTAATCTTTTATTCCAAGTCCTTGGAAATCTAATTTAGATCATTAAATTCTTATTCTGTTAAATTTTTTTGTTTAGAAGTTGGTTTAGGATCTTCCTTCAGTTTTGTTTCATGCAGTGGTTTTGAGCCATTCTGCTTCAACTAAGTGCATTTTCACTGTTTCTCTTTCTTTCCAAATGTTCTTTTTTTTAAAATATATTCTTTGTTATGCACACATACACATTCGCACATTTTCAATTTGAATGTATAAAAAGACACCAATGCAAAAAGTAAGAATTCTTTGCGTTCAGGCACAAATGCTTTCCTAGTTTTTTTCCCCAAGTTCTTCTTGCAAGGCAGTACCTTACACATGCCCCTCTAGCCAACAAATGTAATGCTGATTCATTCTTTTTTAAAATATTTTCTTAAGTAACCTCTACACCCAATGTGGGGTTAAACTCACAACCCCAAGATTATAATGTGCACATGTTGCTGACTGAGCCAGCCAGGTGCCCCTGATTCATTATTTCAATACCTGTATGACTGTGCCATACCCCTTTTGATAGCCTTTCATATTTTTTCTCATTACATTGCTATTATATCAATGCTACAAAATATTTTCAAATAAATAAACTATGATTCCCAACCCAAGGTGATTTTGTCCCCCAGGAGAAAATGAGCAATCTTCAAAGACCTTCGGGGTCGTCACACTGGGGAGGGGTGCATAGAGGCCAGGGATGCTCTAAACATCCTACAATGCACATGCCACTCCCCACCACAGAGGAGCATGTGGCACAATGTCCATACACCAGAGACCGAGAAATTCTGAGTTAAAGAATATGTGTATGTTTAAGATACTATTTTTTTTAATAATCTCTACACCCAACATGAGACTTGAACTTTCAACCCCAAGCTCAAAACTTTTCAGCTCCACTAACTGATCCAGTCAGGTACCTAAGAATATCTATATTTTAACATTCATATATATCTTCACAGTCTCCCAGAATGTTAAAACACGTCACAATTCTGACAGCAAAATTAGAAAGTGCCACTTTGCTGCCTGTTAAAAATTCCAATCTCATTCAGTGTGACAGCCCCTGAAGTGTTTTCTCAGGATATTGGGTGTGATACTAAGAAGAGATGAGCAATCAACAGGACACCACAGTAACCAGATTAATAAAGTGCAAGAGATTCACAGTGTGGACAAGGAACTCCCTGTGCCTTGAACTTTAAGCAGCTGTGATACCACATATTTCTACAAAATTCACAACATTGCCTCTTGTCCATTCCCCTTAACAAACTGGCTTCCTTCTGAGCCTTGATTTTCACGGGGGAAAAAAACACTTCCTCGGTGTCCTTGCACTGGCTGGACCCTTTGCCAATTTCCAGAAAGTTTTCTTTTTTCCTTCAAGTCTCTGTTTAAATTTTACCTTCTTAGCGAATCATGACTGAACACTCAACATAACACTCCATCCACTCTCTTTTCACGTGCCCTCATATTCTTCATAGCCTCTGTCCCTATCTCAGGATTATTTCATTTTTATATACATGTATATCCAATCACCATAACTGAATTGTAGGTACTTTTCCTCTTCAATGCCCTCTATATTATGACTCAGAAATGTTGAAAAATGGTCTACACTCTCTATATTTCTCCAATGCTAGAAATCATCTGTTATTAAGTCTATGCTACCTGGACATTGGGGGAACTGATGTTGGGATGAAAATTCTTTCTTTTTCCATAATATTTTATTGTCAAATTGTTTTCCATACAACACCCAGTGCTCTTCCCCTCAAGTGCCCTCCACCATCACCACCACCTGTCTTCCCTCCTCCCCCCTCCCCCCAACCCTCAGTTCATTCTCAGCATTCAATCATCTCTCAAGTTCTGCATCCCTCTCTCTCCCCAACTCTCTCTCCCTCCTCCGTTCCCCCTGGTTCTCCATTAGG
>NW_021903543.1:0-571 GCF_006229205.1 Suricata suricatta | reverse complement strand
CAAAAACATAGATGAATCTCAAAAGAATTACAGTGAGTCAGAAAAACCAAAAAAGAATATATACTGTACACAGCCCTTTATTTAGAATTCTAGAACATGGAAACCTCTAAAGTAACAGAAAACAAGTCTTTATTTGCTTAGAGACTGGATGAGTGTGTTGGAAGTGGTAGGAAGGACGGTTAAAAAAAAATAAAAGACTCAGTGGGGGCTCCTTAGTGTCTGTGTCGGTTGAATGTATGACATCAGTTCAGGTCATGATCTCACAGTTTCTGGGTTTGAGCCCCATGTCAGCCTCTGTACTGACAGCTTAGAGCCTGGAACCTGCTTGGGATTCTGTGTCTCCCTCTCTCTCTGCCCCTCCCCCACTCGTAGTGTGTCTTTCTGTTTCTCAAAAACGAATAAATATTAAAATTTTTTAAAAAGAGACTTGGAAACTTGGGGGTGTGATGGATTATTGCATTATTCCACTGTGGTAATTTGATGGAGGTAGACCTTTATTAAAATGTGTCAAGGGGATCCTGCGCTGTCAGTGCAGAGCCTGCTTGGCTCCTCTCTCTCCGCCCCTTTCCCA
>NW_021903542.1:0-571 GCF_006229205.1 Suricata suricatta | reverse complement strand
TAGGGAAAAATCACAGCAAGAGAGCTGAACAAAAAGGAAATACATAATATGCCTGATAGATAATTTAAAGTAATCATCATAAAGGTACTAAGTGGATTTGAGAAGAGTGGAGGATCTCAGTGAGACTCTTAACAAATGGATAATAAAAAAGTGTGGACTTTCTAAGCAATTTCCAAGAAAATGTGTACATTCTTTTTTTTAATATTTATTTTTGAGAGAAAGAGAGAGCACAAGTGGGGGAGCTGCGCAGAAAGAGGGAGACCTACAATCTGAAGTAGGTTCCAGGCTCTAAGCTGTCAGCACAGAGCTGGCCGCAGGGCTCAAACTCACAGACCGTGAGATCATGACCTGAGCCGAAGTCAGACACTTAACTGAGTGAGCCACCCAGGCGCCCTGAGCTGATTTTTTTCTTAGCAGAAACTTGGCAGGCCAGAAGGGAGTGGCATGAGATAGTCAAAGTGCTGAAAGAAAAAACATGCAGGGAAGAATACTGTATACAGCAAGGCTATCATTCATAATAGAAGGAGAGATAAAGAGTTTTCCCGACAAAACTTAAAGGAATTCCTGACCA
>NW_021903541.1:0-571 GCF_006229205.1 Suricata suricatta | reverse complement strand
TCTGCATTTTGTTATGTTTGATCCCACAAGTAATCATAGTCTTGTAGGACTGAATCTGTGAATTCTTTAAATATTTTTACTGTGAAGAAAATATAACTATATCAATTTCATGAAGTATCATTCATTTAGTTTTTTCTGGATCTGATACTTTGAAAAGTGACAGAAGAAAGTTTTATTTAGCACAGAATAAAATTGCCAACTGGAAAAAAAACAGTAAAATTCCTTGACTTCTTAGAAGTTTAAATCAATCCTGAAAATCAAAACTGCTTTCCACAGTCTCAGCCGTTTCCAATAAGCTTCTTAGATAATGTGATGAAGTCACTGTGTAATCCGGTCCCATTGTTTCATCTTATTTGATGTCACTACCTATACAGCTTGAGCACTGGAAAATTTTCATGTGTAACCACCTAATTCCTGTTCTTTTAAGTGTTACACCCCATTACAGTATATATACAAACTTTAGACAGGTTTTACTGTATTAAAAAAGGTTAAGCCTAACGAGGAACTGAATACAGTGGAGAACACATCACATAAGAATATTGCTGTCAAGGCCTTAAGAGTCATGGGAAAA
>NW_021903540.1:0-571 GCF_006229205.1 Suricata suricatta | reverse complement strand
TGTGATAGTGTTGGGGATGGATGGAGGCTGAAAGACCATTGGACCATGGGCACCATACCCTTTGGGGAACTTGTGGATTAATCAATTGCAGGGATAGTGTGGTGTTCTGGAAACATGTCTGCCAGTAGTCTACTCTTGCAGTCTATGGATTGGGTGGAATGAGAGGGCTGTTTCTAAAAAGGGGCCCTGGTAGACAAACCCAGGGATGTCTGCTACACCAAGGAAGAAACCACAATTCTCTCACTTTTCCTAAAGGACACCTTAAAATGCCTTGTCTGCCAATTCACTCAGGTACAGTAAAACCTTGGTTTGCAAGCATAATTCATTCTGGAAACATGCTTGTAATTCAAGGCACTTGGATATCAAAGTGAATTTCCACATAAGAAATAATGGCAACTCAGATGATTCATTCCACAACCCAAAAGTATTCATATAAAAATGATTACAATGCTCTAAAATAATACAAAAGCATCAAGAAAATAAACAAATGAACCTGCACTTGCCTTGAAGAACCTTCACGGCTGGCGTGAAGGAGACGAGAGAGAGGGGTGCTCTTGTGCTGGATGGCTCT
>NW_021903539.1:0-571 GCF_006229205.1 Suricata suricatta | reverse complement strand
AGAGAATACTTATCACTCTGAATCCTCTTTTGATTTATAATTTGGCCAAAACTGATAGCTAAATAAAACTGACTGCATCTGGACATATCTAACAGTCCCTTGGGCTGCTGTCTTGTATATATCACGGAAAATGATCAAAAACTTCTCTCATCAATCTCTTTTTGAGAAGGACTATATTTAAATAAACTGACAAAAAAATGAGATGGAAGTTCAGAATGACTGGAACCATAAGCCAGGAAAATTACAAAGTAAAATCCTCCAACATCATTCCTCTTGTCTTGCATTTGGTCTTTGACAGTCTTTGCCTTCATTCTAGATTAGTAGGCCAGGATGCGCTTCTCCAAAGAAAGTTTTTTGGCCCAGATCAAATAATATCCCAAAAAGCTGATAAAACAAATATTCTTTAAATCAGGTAATATCAAAATAGCAGCTCTCAGGCAGCTAATATAAATATACACACTCAGATTTCAAAACAGTTTTTCTTCTCTTTACAAACACATGGATTTCAAATTTAGCAGTAATATCAAAAGTGGGCTTGAAAATAAGATTATATATACTATAGTATACTATA
>NW_021903538.1:0-571 GCF_006229205.1 Suricata suricatta | reverse complement strand
TATAAACCGCATCTTCTTGATCCATTCATCAGGTGATGGACATTTAGGCTCTTTCCAGCATTTGGCTATTGTTGACAGTGCTGCTATGAACATTGGGGTACATGTGCCCCTATGCATCAGCACTTCTGTGTCCCTTGGGTAAATCCCTAGCAGTGCTATTGCTGGGCCATAGGGGAGTTCCACTGATAGATTTTTGAGGAACTGCCACAGTGTTTTCCAGAGTGGCTGTACCAGTTTACATTCCCAACAACAGTGTAGTAGGGGGCCTGTTTCTCCACATCCTCATCAGCATCTATAGTCTCTTGATTTGTTCATTTTAGCCACTCTGACTGGCGTGAGGTGGTATCTCAGTGTGGTTCAGATTTGTATTTTCCTGATGATGAGTGACACTGAGTATCGTTTCATGTGTCTGTTGGCAATCTGGATGTCCTCTTTAAAGAAGTGTCTATTCATGACTTCTGCCTATTTCTTCATGGATTATTTGTTTTTTTGGGTGTGGAGCTTGGTGAGTTCCTGATAGAGTTCCTTATTTATTTTGTTATATTTTATAGGCACATTTTTAAACAAAACT
>NW_021903537.1:0-571 GCF_006229205.1 Suricata suricatta | reverse complement strand
GCCAGCAGCGAGGAGCCTTCTTGGGATTCTCTCCTCTTTGCCCTTCCTCACTGGCACATGCTCGCTTGCTCTCTTGCTCTCTCTCTCTCTCTCTCAAAACAAATAAACATTTAAAAAATACAAGAAATTCTTTAAAAGAAAAATTTTAAAAGGATACACAGAAGTCAGCCAGGCAGAAAAAGGGATGGGACAGGAGGTACACTCCTCAAATAAAGCAGACACAAACCCTTCATGAGATCATGACAGTCGCTGAACTCATCTCAGGCATTAAACCTTGCTCTCATGGCCTCTGTAATATTGTCCTGAACGCATGGCACCATTCCTATTCCTCACCCCACTGAAACTCAAGCTGATTCACGTTTGTATAAGTACCTTGTGCGCTAGCCGATTGCGCCACTAGAGCTCCGAGCTGATTCATGTTTGTATCCCACTGCCTAGTGGCAGACAAATAGCAGACTCTCAACAGAGTCTGTGGAGGGTGGTGGCCACCTCCTATGAACCAACTACCCCTGTGTACACATAACAAATATCATCTTGTTTCACCTTCCCTGAAAATGTATACGGTTGACAT
>NW_021903536.1:0-571 GCF_006229205.1 Suricata suricatta | reverse complement strand
TGCCAGCACAAGTCACATGGACAAGCCCAGTGTCAGCAGGGTAGGAAATGTACCTAGAGGTACAGATCTTCCTAGAGGAGAGAAGATGCCTACCAAACAATAATCAGGTCTATCACAAGAATTAATTAAGAAGGAAGCAACAGTGCTGAGGATGGGAAGGCTGTTTTATGTGCCATGGTGTCTTTCTTTTCCTTTTTTTAAAAAAATATGGACATAATCCTTTTTATTTTATTTTTTATTTATATTTTATTGTCAAGTTGGTTTCCATATAAACACCCAGTGCTCTTCCCCACAAGTGCCTCCTCCATGTCCATCACCACCCTCCCCCTTTAGCCCTTAGTTTGTTTTCAGTAGTCAAAAGTCTCTCATGATTTGCCTCCCTCTCCCTAACTCTTTTTCCCCCTTCCCCTCCCCATGGTCCTCTGTTCAGTTTCTCCTGTTAGACCTATGAGTGCAAACATATGGTATCTGTCCTTCTCCACCTGACTTATTTCACTTAGTATGACACACTGGAGGTCCATCCACTTTGCTACAAATGGCCAGATTTCATTCTTCCTCATTGCCATGTAGT
>NW_021903535.1:0-571 GCF_006229205.1 Suricata suricatta | reverse complement strand
AGACTTCCATTATTTGTTGTTTATCAATAGGATGCAAACGTTTCATACAAAGATTTGGGTCCATGTTCGATGTGGAATGCATGTAAGCGTATGTCAGAGGCCACGACTTAGCTGGGAAAGTTAGTGATGAGTTGTACTGACTGATGTCGGTTAATTCTGGGCTCAGGCTGAGTCGCTAACAACTGTGGGTCACTATTTCTTGCCTGATACATTTTCGGGCTTTGACACATAGGGTGACAACTGTGCCGGTGAGCAGATTCGTACCTGTAAGTGACAGGTGTGTCCTGACCTCTACAGCAGACGCTGTGCCCTGCACTTGACAGTCACAAGGTCGACATCCACAGCTCCCAGACGTGCAGTGGCCGGTCACGTGACCATCCTGCAGCTAGTCAGGGCACAGCCTTCAGAAGCCCTGTGGGGTTACCCACTGTGGGCCTTCCGGCCCTGGGGACCAGTGGGGAGCAAGGACTTCCCGGGACGAAGGAATCCTTGTCTGTCTGAGCCCAGTGGCTGGAGAGCCCGCTCATAACTTCCGGATCCCGCCTCCATTTCAGAGGAGAAGTTGTAAGTA
>NW_021903534.1:0-571 GCF_006229205.1 Suricata suricatta | reverse complement strand
AAAAAATCAGCCTTCAGACACACTGTTTTGTTGAGGATGGAGGAGCAAGGGCCAAAAGATTTATGAGCCTAAAAGCGTTGTTAATAGACCTGGAAGATTTACGGTCACAGCTGCTATGCTGCGAGAAGGGCGGCAACAGCAATCGAATGGCAAATTAGCCAAGGTTTGGGTTTTATGACAGTCGGAGGGGGAGGAAGCAGAAAAACTTCATCCCTTGCTGCCGGAGGCATATTTGGGCAAATGGCATTTGTGCTGGACCCTGTCCAGGGACATTCTCAGCAGTGTCCCCTTGGTGTGTTTCTTCCCACTGACAGGCATGGACACTGCCGGCTTCTTTTGGTTTGTTTCTTTCTTTCAAACAGAGGGTATTTCAGTGGATTAGAATGGGATTGGGTGTGTGCTGCAAAGACCTCTAAGCTGAGGCCTGGCCGCAGCTCACGATCCCAGATGCAATAAGCAAAGATGCACGAGCGGAGGGAGACACGGCCAGTTCTCTGCTCTGTGACACCTCTGTGAGCTCAGTTGTCATCTGAAACTGTCCCCCCTCTTCCATAACTGTGGTCTCTGGGGG
>NW_021903533.1:0-1327 GCF_006229205.1 Suricata suricatta | reverse complement strand
GCGCTCATAGTACTGTCTCTAGATAAGAGATAAAGAACATTGAACCCCGCATGGAGAGGAAAACTCTCACTCCATATATAACTGCTGGGTAGCCCAAATCCTGAACCCCGGGTGACATAAGGGAAAAAACAGCCTCCACCCTTGCGCCATCCCAGCAGGGAGTCAGCAAACACTGCAGAGGTGGCAGCCCTGGGGGCACACACTTTGACCTCGGCTGTGGATGCAGGGGCAGGAGCACACACCTCATATCCATGGTGCATCTCACCTCCAGCATTGGCCACGTGAATCCAGAATCCCAAGTGCCAACAGGGAAAAAAAAGCCCCCACCCCTACACGATCCTGGCAGGGAGCTGGTGGTGGCGAAGGTGGGGGTGTGCGCTTTGGGGGCGTGCAGGAGCCCACACCCCATTTTCAGCAGTGCCCAGCGCCTCAGGCAACTGAAGTACAAATCCCAGCTGGTGCCCAGATAAACTGTTCCCTCCCCAAACACGATCGTGATCCCGGCTGGTGCCTGGGAGTTGATGGCAGCATCTGTGAGGGCATGCATTTCGCCTCCTACAGTGCACCTCACCACCAGCAGCGCAGCAAAATCCCTGCCTGTGCCAAGAGAAACTGCTCCCTCCCCCTAACAGATCCTGGCTAAGAAGCCAGCTGCCAAAGCAAGTACATCTCATTTGTGGTAGCATAAAAGTGCATGGACTAGGATTTTCAAACGAGGCAGGCATGATAAATATAGCTTGGGTCAGCTGCTGCACAAGGAGATCCGACTCATTAGAGTGGCCTGCAGCACTTGGTTCAAATGAGCTTGGGGTGCCGACATTCATCCTCCTCAACCACCATGGCTGGGCCTCCTAGAGCAGCCCCCAAGAACTACATACACCAAGCCATGCCTATCTGAGAAGGGAAGCTGCTGCTTTTTTTTCTGTTTTTTTCTTTGTTTTTTGTTTCTTGTTTTTTGTAATTATTTTTATTATTACCTTACTTACTTTAAAAATTTTTTTAAATCTTTACTCCTTATTTTCCTTGTTCCTTTCTCCTTTTTTTCTTTTTCTTTTCTTCCTCTTGCCATCCAATATATTCTGTATATCTCATCCTTATCTCTCCCCTCAACTGGTTATACGCTTTTAGACTGTCCATTGTCCTTTGTTGTTTCTGCCACCCTTTATTTTTTTCTTCTTCTTCTTTTTTCTCTTTCCTCTTTATTTTCTTCTCTTCCTTTCCCTTTTAATTCGTTTGTGAGTTTGATTTCTCTGTGTGGTTGCATGCTTCTGTTCCCTCTATATCTGTCTGTTTTCTTTCTGAGGGCTACCCCAAGAAACAAGCCAAA
>NW_021903532.1:0-571 GCF_006229205.1 Suricata suricatta | reverse complement strand
ATCAGAGTGATATGTGCTTCGTAGAATGAGTCCAGTAGTCTTCCTTCCATTTCTACTTTTTGGAATAGCTTGAGAAGGATCGGCGTTAACTCTGCTTTAAACATCTGGTAGAATTCCCCTGGGAATCCATCTGGCCCTGGGCTTTTATTCCTTGGGAGGTTTTTGATAACTGATTCAATTTCTTCACTGGTCATGGGTCGGTTCAGAATTTTTATCTCTTCCCGTTTGAATTTTGGTAGTCCATGTGTTTTAGAAATTTGTCCATTTCTTCCAGATTGTCCAGTTTGTTGGCATATAGTTTTTCATAGTAATCTGTGATGATTGCTTGCATTTCTGAGGGATCTGTTGTAATAGATCCATTTTCCTTCATGATTTTGTCTATTTGCATGTTTTCTCTTTTCTTTCTGATGAGCCTAGCTAGAGGTTTATCAACTTTGTTTATTTTTTTCAAAAAACCAACTCTTGGTTTCATTGATCTGTTCAAATGTTTTTGTGGATTCTATCATGTTTAATTCTGCTCTGATCTTTATTATTTCTTTTCTTTTGCTGGGTTTGGGGTGTTCTTGCTGCT
>NW_021903531.1:0-571 GCF_006229205.1 Suricata suricatta | reverse complement strand
GCGCCTGGGTGGCTCAGTCTGTTAAGCCTCAGACTTCAGCTCAGGTCTAGATCTCAAGGTTCGTGAGTTCAAGCGCCCCTTCAGGCTCTTTGCTGACTGTTCAGAGCCTGGAGCCTGCTTCCAATGCTGTGTCTCCCTCTCTCTCTGCCCCTCCAATGCTCATGCTCTGTCTCTCTCTCTCTCAAAAATAAATAAACAATAAAAAACATTAAAAAATAAACCTATGGTGTGTATTAAAGATCCATTGTTTCATAAATAACTTTTAAAAATGTGTATTTTAAAAAACTTTTTCTTAACATTTATTCATTTATTTTTGAAAGAGAGACAGAGAAAGAGCAGGGGAGGGGCAGAGAGAGAGAGAGAGAGGGAGACGCAGAATCTAAAGCAGGCTCCAGGCTCTGAGCTGTCAGCACAGAGCTTGTGGGGCTCGAACTCATGAACTGCAAGGTAATGACCTGAGCTGAAGTCAGCTGCTTAACCAACTAAGCCACCCAGTTGCCCCTGTATTTATTTAATTTTGAGAGAGAGCATGAACAAGGAGGGGTTAAGAGAGGGAATCCCAGGCAGGCTT
>NW_021903530.1:0-571 GCF_006229205.1 Suricata suricatta | reverse complement strand
CCCTAGGGGCTCTTTAGCTTCCATGGTGGCTGTGGTAGAACTGGTTTTAAAGCTCTAATGGAGGAAGAGCAAATGATCACCTAACAGTTGGCCCAAAACAGGTCAGTTGTCAGAGAAACTCAGGCTACGGGAATCAAGCTGGTGACAGACTCTCAGGTTACCAAGAACCGCAGTGACATAGAACTCCTGGGTAGTTGATAGACCAGTACACGGTTCAGATTTACAGTTCATCTATCTTCGCCTTAAAAACAGAGTGTCCATTTAGTATAGAAAGCTGTGTGTTTTGAAAGGGAGTGAGAGGAGGGAGTCTGACATTAAGGGGGCTTCTGAGTGCCAGATTCTTTCTCTTTTCCTCCCTGATTTCATTTGAATCTCACAGCAACCCTGTGGAATAATTCTTCTTTTGTAATGTGAAAAACCTGAGGCTGACAGAGGGCAAATCTAGTGGCCCGTGGTCATCAGCTACTGGTGGGTGGGGGTGTGGGACAGAATTTGGACCCAGTTCGTCAGGTGTCACAGCTAGTGCTCTTCACCCTCCCACACTTGCTGAAATGCAGGAAGACTGCCTGGC
>NW_021903529.1:0-571 GCF_006229205.1 Suricata suricatta | reverse complement strand
TCAGTGATATTTGGGACTCTCCATCATGTGTACTTTGGCTTGTTTCTTGAGGTAGCCCTTCAAAGTAAAACAGACAGACAAACACACCAGGAACTAAAGCAGGCAAACTCACAGACAAATCAAACAAACAAGCAAATCAATGGGGGAAAGAAAAAAAAAGAAAAGAAAAAAAGGGGAGCAGGAACAAAAACAACAAAAGACAAAGGACAGTCTATAAGCCTAAATCCAGTGGAGGGGAGGGGAGCCAGGAAGGCAGAGAGGAAGGGCACTCTGTAAACTTCATCCACCCCATCGATTGAACTGAGAAGGACATTACTCTCATCTTCAAGAGTGAAGGAGAAAATACAGACTCCAGAAAAAAGACAACCTCAAAGATGCCTGAGTGAGTGAGTGCGAACTGGGGAAATTGGAAAACAGGCCAGCCTGAGAAGAGCAGGGAAGGTGGAGCCCCTGCCCAACACAGAGAAAGTGTGTGGAGCCCTGGAGAGACAAAGGGAAGAGAAAGAGAAACTGAAAACACTGATAGTACTGTCTTTAGAGAAGAGATAAAGAAGGTTTAACCTGGTACAGA
>NW_021903528.1:0-571 GCF_006229205.1 Suricata suricatta | reverse complement strand
AAAAAAAAAAAAAGAAAGATTAGAGTTAGTCAAGTGGGGTCAGAAAAATATTCAAGGCTGAGGAAATATTGCCAAAATGCTTGGAAACGTGTCCATGTATTATGTGTATTGTCTATTAATCTGTGTGTATATACATATACATATATATATACATAAACATATATATATATATATACACATACATTTTTCATTTATTGAATAAACATGCCTAAAAGGAACCAAGATATCTTTTTGATGAATTTACATATTTCAGTGTCAGTTAAATTTTTAATGTAATCTATCTCCAAAATGGGTTACCAATGTTAAGTACCAGGATTCATTCTACCTCCCTGCCTTGCCATCTCAACTTAATTCTCCTCATGAACTCAAGGATTCAGAAGAGGCACCGTTGTTTCTCATGTATCAAATTTTAAGAGCAAGGAAAACTTTCCTTGATTTCAAGTCTCACTGAACCCAATAAAATGGGTCACACGTAAAGCCCAAGCCAGTCACATACAAGGGGGATTGGATAGTAATGAGTGACCTGATGAATGAAGTACCCTAAGCTGAAGGTAGGAACGCAATTCCCATC
>NW_021903527.1:0-571 GCF_006229205.1 Suricata suricatta | reverse complement strand
ACCTAGAGAGGTGACTGGGCAAGTTCAAAGAGAAAAGGAATGCAACAACGGGACAAACACTGGCTCCCCTAACCCCCAGCTTACAGATCTTACACTGACCGACAGACAGGAAGATGAGCCTATATGGCCATCATTCAGAGGTTGTCTCTTCTGCCAGTCAGTTATTCCTCACCATCACAAATACCCGTCCCTTTCTTTCCAAATCCCTTCTGCCACTTTCTCAATTCAAGCTCATTTTTTGCCCTGGACTAGTGCATGGACTAGGGCAGTAGCTTCCTCACTTGTCTGCCTTATTTTAATCGGCATCTTTTCCATACCAACCTTCCATTCGCCAGACAGCCAGAGTGATGGCTCGAAAATGTAAATCAGGTCACTTGCCACTCTAAAACTGTTCCTCAAAAGTGCCCCTTGGTTTATAGGTAGGTGGCTGAATCCCCTCATTCAGCACAAAGAACATCCCTAGTCTAGTATCCGCCTCCTCTCCAGCCTCATTCCCCATCCCAGACATAGCTGGCCACACTGCCTACTTTTTACCTTTGCACACATTTCTCTTTCCAGAATGTCCTTCTCC
>NW_021903526.1:0-571 GCF_006229205.1 Suricata suricatta | reverse complement strand
TTGGAGCCTGGAACCTACTTACGATTCTATGTCTCCCTTTCTCTCTGCCTCTCCTCTGCTTGCTCTCGGTCACTCTCTCTCAAAAAATAAATAAGCATTAAAATTTTTCTGATAAAATAAAATTTAAAAAGAGAATAGCATCCCAAATAAACATTAGGTCACAGTAACGTATCATTAAACAAAGATTTTACTGAGTTTAACACTTACTACTATAGGAAGAGTAAGGAATTTGCATACAGGGCTGAATAATTTCTAAAAGAAAAAAAAGCAGGGGCAATGAAGCAGTCAGCTATCCGACATGATTAAGAAGGGACTCAAAAACTATCTGATAATTTCTGAACCTCTTACCACTTCAGCTTTGGTTATTCCCTGCAACAACTGTGGGTTAATAACCGCAGGGTCAAGGCATTCTGAATAATGAGGCACAATGGACTCACTGGATAATTAGCGCAGCTAAAACAGCTATAGAAACATATCCTAAACTTATTGCAGTGAAGAAGAATATTTTCTTAGCATCAACATATGACACTTTAATAATTAGGCAACTTAAGCTGTGTGTGTGTGTGTGTGT
>NW_021903525.1:0-571 GCF_006229205.1 Suricata suricatta | reverse complement strand
ACTAAAGGTGGGTTTGCTTTTAATGATTATATACTCTCATAATTCTCAATGATGCCCATGATAAAACACTTTGAGAAAATCTTTTGTTCTGGTTTTGAATAATTACTCGGGTAACTATTAATAATATACCTGTAAGCCTCACAGGAGCCCATTTTTATATTTTATCCTTTAATGAGCATTGTCTTCTACATGGAAGTTATAGAACTTGTGCTCAGCGGGGAGCATGTGGACTCAGCTACATGTGTTGGTTTGAGAATCAGTTCATAATAGTTTGGAATTTCTACTGCTCATTTCATGTACACTTTGCATCTTCAATACATGAGGCACACCCAGTCCTGTGTTTAAATGGAAGATGTGAAATGAACAGTGATGGCACAGTGATTATGAAGATGAAGAAACAGGATTTAAGTTACATTATTCTGTAGTCTATATGACCACGTAGGGGTTTTATTTGTGCTTAAAATTTAAAACAGTGAGACCACATATGAACTGCGAGGTACAATATTTTTGTTTGGTAAGTGTAAGTTCTAATGTGTATGTGAAATATTTTACAGACCTTGAATAGTGATGT
>NW_021903524.1:0-571 GCF_006229205.1 Suricata suricatta | reverse complement strand
CAACTTGCCCAATAATAAACACCTAAAGGTAGAAGAGATGGACTGCATATCCAGATCTTCTTGACCCGAAAGTCCATATCTTTCCACTTCCCCACATTGCCTACTCTATGCCTTCTACAACCACAACATTCTTCTTAAACTCATGCACAGCTGGCCTGCTCCCGGCCTTGAGGTCATGAGTATTTATTTATTATTTATTTATTATTTAAGTGATCAGAAGATGGTATTAAAGAAATCTCAAAAACCATGTGTTCTACTATCCTCTCACTTTATTTCACTGTAGCCAAACTATATCTTTCAAGTACCTAATGGCACTTACAAGTTCTGGTCATTCTGAAACTTGATGAAATCCACATTATTTTGTCAACTTTTATAAACATCACAATTACATTCTATATTGAAGCCTAATGTACAGACTCTTTTTCACATACATATTCAGTTGGCCACTAAGGAATTTGTTTCAACTTTTTCTGAGCCTCAAGAGACCATTTATTGACATCTGGTCTAAAGAAGTGCTCACCTACAGAAAAAGTCTGCAGAGGAATCCTTGCTACTAAGCCAAAGCAGCCAC
>NW_021903523.1:0-571 GCF_006229205.1 Suricata suricatta | reverse complement strand
TGGTATTTGTTGAAATCACTACAGATACATAGTTTTGTGTTTTTGGAACTCCTGCAAGAACGTGAAAGTATCATTTCTAAAACGTAACCTGCACTCTCAACTCTGTGTTAATTGTTCCTTGCTTGACACAAAAGGTCTGAAGCAGAGGCACCCAGGGAAAAAAGCATTATGAGAACAGTCAGAGTAGATTTGTGAAGACAATTAAGCACAATTCTTTATGGCTGCTGCTTAGTCTTAGCTTTGAAATATTTCTTGCTGTTGAATCATTTGGATTCCGGGTAATGTTGCTGGGGGAAAAAAAGAGATATTTATTAAACAAACAAACAAGAACAAAGTAATAAATCAGGCTCTGTTCATACTAAGCGAAAATAAATCCAGGAACTGTAAAAGTTTGCATTGTGTTAGGATTTTTACAGAAAATATCTTTAGCATTTCCTTCCTGCAAATACGTCTTTTCAGAGTGCTGTCAAATTTTAATTGTCCCCAGACGACAGGTTATAGGTAATTAAATCAACTCTCTCCAGCAAAGAATACTTCCAAACATTTTTGAGAGTCCTCTAGTTTTTACATG
>NW_021903522.1:0-1327 GCF_006229205.1 Suricata suricatta | reverse complement strand
GAATGGTTTCCTGTCGCACATTCAGGACCACCACTAGTGTAGAAATAGGGGGAATTAAATGAAGAGCAATCTTATGATGCAAGCTTTGGTAAATTACAGAGATGCAAAAGGAGGGTCAAAGATGTTTCTGAAGTTCCTAGACAGAATGATAGAGAGGAGGAGTCCGTAGTTTTGTTTAAAAGATCTCCTTGACTTGTTACCTTGGAGTGGGCAGTAATGGGGAAAAGTAATGTCAAAAGGGGAAAGCCAAGCTCAGAGGGCAGCAGCAAAGTAACCAGGTAGCATCAACATTGGTGGGAAAAATGAAGGCCATTGGCTAAAACAATAGTCTTGCACTGTCAGGGAGAGCCAGCTTGAAGATATAGTTTTAGTGACAGCAGGAGAGAAAGCAGGTGTCCTCTTGGATCAAGTCCCATTAGACACTGTAACACAACCATTAACAACCAGTTAAAATGAGTCTGAGAGCTTGGAGGTGGAACTCATAGAGGTTTCTTGTCACACCCACACTTCCAAGTCACAGTTCGGTGAGAAGTATCGTTTCTAAGTACAAAGGTTCTAGGATTACCACTTTTTTAATGCCATAACATCTGTAAAATCTAAGTGTTAATTTCTCTTTGTTTCAATGCCAAATTTTTGAAGACCAACTTAGCTGTATACTAATTATTAATATCGTGATGCCAGGCTATTTCAGTTAACAAGAAGCTCATTCAGCTAGACATTTGAATTGAACCAGTTCAACTCAGAAAAAAAAAATATGACCAATAACTTTCTTAACTGGAAACTAAATTGACTGTGGCAAAGAACCAGCTCTCTACCATGGGCTCATTCTGAATGGCAACTCTTGCCTATTATGTGTTAGGACATCAGCCTCTGCTAATAATCTCCTGTGGTCCCCTCTCTTACCTGCTTCCTGATCATGTCTTCTTCCCTCCTGGACTTACTAATAACACTTCAGCTGAGGTTTCCTTCAGCAAGTCTGTGCTAGTGCTGGCCTAGCCCTGAGGCTGGACAGTCTCTAAATGTGTGGGATGACAGAAAAACAGCCATAAGTGCTCCTCTGAGACACTTATATTTGTTGGTTAATTCATCCATTTGTTCATTCATCCATTCATTCTCTAACTCATGCATTTCCTTGAAGGATTGTCAGGGGAGAATAAGAGACATACAAAGAAGAAACAAAGTGGTACTCAAGGAATGGTCTGTAAGAGATGATCTGAATCAATATCATCTGGGATACTTTTTAGAAATTTAGATTCCTGGGATCAATCCCCTATCAAATGAGTCAGAATCACTAGAATAAAACCCCAGAAATCTTCATTCACAGCCA
>NW_021903521.1:0-571 GCF_006229205.1 Suricata suricatta | reverse complement strand
GTGAACTATGCGGATTCTTGACCTCAGGGCTCAGCCTTAGCACAGGACCCTGAGCATAAATATTTTTTGAATGAATGAATGAATGGTTGAATGAATGAATGAACACAGGAAGATGAGGAAAGCGTTTACACACGAAACGAGCTGGTAGCAGAGTCCTAAAGGATGAGCAGGGTTTTCCAGGTGAGGCAGCGTACGGGTAGACATTCCAGAAGGACTCAAAGGTATGGGAGCAAGATGGCACATTCCAGAAGCGCCGGTGATGTAACAGGCAGGCATGGAAGGTCTGAAGGGGAGTGGGAAGAGGGAGGCTGGAAGGTAGTTGGAAAGGACGTGGAGATGCGAAGAGAGGCTGATGGCTCTCCTGGGCCTCTAAGAAGAGTTAAAACAGTATCACTGGGGACGGGAGGCCATTTCCGGGTTTTCACAAGGGAATCTGGTGATCAAAGTTGTATTTTAGTGTTTGTTTGTTTGTTTGTTTAGAGAGACGCAGTGGATGAAGGGCAGAGAGAGAGGGAGACACAGAATCCAAAGCAGGCTCCAGGCTCTCAGCTGTCAGCCCAGAGCCCGACGC
>NW_021903520.1:0-571 GCF_006229205.1 Suricata suricatta | reverse complement strand
TCTTTGTAATCAGAAATTAGAAGTCATGTACATTGTTTGGAAAATTGCTTATCTGTATATTTTATGTAAAAATACTATTTGATTACCTTTCCAAGTGAACTTAGAATTTGCTTTTAAGACTTTCCATCTACTGTCTAGAAATAATTGCTTGCAAACATCAACATTTATTTAGTTGATGATTTTGCTGTTTCAATAATTTTTTTTTTTTATTGCTGGGTGATACTCCATTATATGTATATGTGTTATATGTATATACATTCCATTTACCATTTGACAGACATTTGGGCTCTTTGCATGTTTTGGCAACTATAAAGTTGCTATGAACATGCATATATATGTCTCTTTTGGGTAGACATATGTTCATATTTCACTTACATACTTGCCTTGAAGCATCAGTACTCAGATACATGGTACATATACTTTATAATGAAATGTTAAAGATTTCACCAAAGCAATTATACTAGTGTAATACCAACAATGTATCAGAGTTCCAGTTACTCCACATTTCCAGCAGTACTTGGTATTGTAAATCTTGTAAATTTTAGCCATTTTAGTGCATAAGCAGTATCAT
>NW_021903519.1:0-571 GCF_006229205.1 Suricata suricatta | reverse complement strand
AAAATTATAGAACCAAAAAGTACCATAACAAATTTTTTAAATCCTTTCTGGATACTTTCAATAGTAAAGAAAGTCTATTAGACTTTAAGAAATGAAAAATTTTTTAAACCCCCAAATTATAGAAACAATAAGTACCACAACAGATATTTTTTATATCTTTTCTGATTACTCTCAATAGTAAAGATGACAGAAGATAGAATTGGTAAACTTGAGGAAAGA
The DNA here is from genome assembly GCF_006229205.1 of Suricata suricatta. Taxonomy (NCBI): domain Eukaryota; kingdom Metazoa; phylum Chordata; class Mammalia; order Carnivora; family Herpestidae; genus Suricata; species Suricata suricatta. The sequence continues at coordinate 352 of NW_021903519.1, read as the reverse complement.
TCAATAGATTTTACCCAATCCAAATAACATAAAGAAAATAGATTAAGAAAAAAAAAAGAACCAAGCCTTAGGAACCTGTGGGACAATAATGAAAGAGCCAACATTCATATCACTGGAGACTTAAGGAATATTCAATTAAATAATAGATGAAAATTTCCAAATTTGATTAAAGAGATAAAATCATAGATTCAAAAAAGTGCACAAAACCCAAAAAGCACAAACAGAAAAGTGCTAGAAAAAAATCAATGAAGAAAAAGATGATTCCTTGAAAAAAATAAATACAATTGATAAACTTCTACCTGGACTGACAAATACAAAGAGAGAAAGACACAAATCATTGATATCAAGAATA
>NW_021903518.1:0-571 GCF_006229205.1 Suricata suricatta | reverse complement strand
CACTCCTGTAGCAAAATCCACTCTTCCTTCCATTTCAACATTCCTTTACTCTGTACAAAGTTGTAGATCTTTGACTTCACCTTTGAACCAATTTTAACAAATTTCCCAGTTCTCTCATTGTTTAATGAGCTATGTAAACTCTCTGACATGTGTTTATCTTCTACATCATATAAAATAATTAGCTTATAAATATTTATACGTCATAATTATACCTTATTTTGAAATTTTATCAGAAGTTTAGGTACTAGAGATTGAAAAAATACAAATATACACTAGAGATACATGGTAGGGCCTCAGAAAATGATGGCACCCCCCAATCTCTTCCATCTTCTTACAGATTTCAACATGATCAGGAGACAGAGTTGGCTAGGACTCCAATAGCTACTCTTAAAAGTCAGAGATGAGGTTACTTCCTTCTGACATTTGAAACTCAAGTTTGAATTGCAGTCAATTCAAAGGAATTGTATAAGATCATCTGTTCATTACCCTACCTGGACCTCAGAAGTTTTACAATCTACTTTTTAAAAAGAAAGTTGGGGCTTCTGGGTGGCTCAGTCAGCTGAGTGTCTAA
>NW_021903517.1:0-571 GCF_006229205.1 Suricata suricatta | reverse complement strand
AGATGTTTATATGAGAAAGAAAATACTTAAAGAAACATATGTTCTAATTGTATCTTGTCAGAAGTATCTATGGTTTTGTTTGAGATCTCTTTGTTACATATGATGGCCGATAGCCACTTGCAGTTTAATAAACAGATACTTTTTTTTTTCATTGTATTGGACAGCTCACACCAGGGAAGGTTTTATAGAACTGATCATGATTGGTACAGGATGTGCTTATTCTGAGCAAAATTGAGAAATACATGGAGGCATACTTGAATCAGTACTGGTTTTTCTTAACTGAGTTCACCCATTTCCACCCATGAGCCCTGTTATGAGGCTTGATTCTACTCTCCCATGGCTGTCAAAGAATTTTTGCTAACATTGGCTTAAGGCATATGTAAAAAATGATTTAAGTAAGTATGATTCCTTCCAATCTTTTGCTTTTTAAATGAGATCTTTGGAAGATAAAAATAAAAAATATTCCTCTTCTTCCGCTCTGCCTGCAGGTGGCTGGAAGGAAAGAGTTGGTTAGCACACTATCTTGAGGAAGCGAGGCCCCCTGGTTTGTGCTTGTTTAATATAAACACTT
>NW_021903516.1:0-571 GCF_006229205.1 Suricata suricatta | reverse complement strand
CACACACACACACACACACACATAATCCCTTTGGAGAGAACTGTTTTGTATATATGCTGAATGAACACTTTCTATGGATTTTCGGAAAAGCATATTACGGAAAGTTAACTATTGTTGTAGTTCAACATCAAGTATAAACTGCAGGGGAGTATATAGCATACTCTTTTTTTTTTTATCCTTCTCCCCTTGGGCATTGGTGCAAAGCCAGATATCTTGAAAGTTTAAGTTGGAAATTCATTGTGGTACTGTGCTGGTTAATTTCAAGGTCAGTGAGAGTTGTTAGGGCAACTCCCAAAGACCTATTTGTTGTACTTAATGAAACTTGATTTAATTCCAGAGTCTTTTGGACTCTGCTTAATCTCTAAGGTTCATATCAACAAGTTGAAAAGAAAAAAAATGAATAAATAAACAATTCAGAATACTTGGAGAAAGTCTGCTTTGGGCCATGAACAGACTTATATTCTAATACATTCTCTAAAAAGTCCACAGCTGTATTTCAGTACCACATGCTCTTCCAGTGTCTGGCCAAATAGGAGGTTTATGTCTTCTGTTTTTGTTATGACCTTAATAA
>NW_021903515.1:0-571 GCF_006229205.1 Suricata suricatta | reverse complement strand
AATCCCTCAAAGGGCATGCATCACAGGGCATGTAAATTTTAATTTTAGCAAGTTTTTCTCCAGATGCATTTCACTGCTTTCCTGTAGCTGCCCTATTAAAACTTCCTGTTCTGAAAGTGTCGGTGAGCATGTGTGGAGAAGGATGTGGAAAAAAGGGGAACCCTCATCAACTGTTGGTAGGAATGCAAATTGGTCTGGCTGCTATGGAAAACAGTATGGAAGTTCCTCAAAAAAATTAAAAATAGAACTGCCATATGATCGAGCAATTCCACTTCTGAGTATTTGTCTGAAGAAAATGAAAACACTAATTTGAAAAAGATATGCACCTCTATGTTTATAGCTGCATTATTTGGAATGATATGGAAATATAGCCTAAGTGCTTATTAATGGATGAATGGATAAAGAAGATGTGACATATATATGACATATATATATCATACATATATATACATGTATATGCACGCGCACACACACACACACACACACACACACACTTCTCAGCCATAAAAAGAATGAAAGCCTGCCATTTGTGATAACACAGATGTACTTTGAGCATATTATGTTACGTGAA
>NW_021903514.1:0-571 GCF_006229205.1 Suricata suricatta | reverse complement strand
CAGTTTCTGGGCTGTCAACCCAGAACCCAATACAGGGCTTTATCTCACAAATGGTGAGATCATGACCTGAGCCAAAATTAGGAGTGAGAAACTTTAACCCACTGAGCCATGCAGACTCCCTGTCCAGTAAAGTTTCTTTAATTAATTAAAAACAACACTTCCCTATCTTCCAATGCTGTTTTAAAAACATCTCTTTTAAGTATTTTCCCTTTTTTAAATTTAAATTTTAGTTAATTAACTTACAGCAAAATATATAGTTAATAATATAACTCCATATATAGTTATAACAATATAATTATATATAATGATATATCATTAACAATATAACAATTTAACAATATTAACTATATATTATATGTTAATGAACTAAAATTTAAATTATATATATTCATGCTAAGACATGTTAACATCTTTACATGGAAAATATCAAGTTCTGTAGAGATTTGAACTCTAGATGTTTTGAATATTTTAGGGAATTGCATGGCAGTACAACCTTCAACTTTTGTGATTGGAAAAGGCAATTGTGGCTCAGCGTAATTGTCTAAGAAATCCTTCAGCAATACGAGGCTGC
>NW_021903513.1:0-571 GCF_006229205.1 Suricata suricatta | reverse complement strand
AAGGCAATTTTTCATTAATTATCACTGTTAACAAAGAGAACTAATTACTTTCAGTTTCTTTTGTCCTTTATGATTTTATATTCATTATGAGTACTCTTTAGCTCAACATATCTTCCGTTAATTGTACCACTTTTATAATTGCTAAAGAACAAACAGCACAGCACATAAATGAAATTAGAGAGATCAAGTGTGCAGAAAAGCTTAGAACAAACTTTACTATTCCACATTCATGTATTTTTACAATAAATATTCATTCAGTACTTGTTTATGACAGGGGCTAAAGATAACCCAGGTGAACAGTATAGGTATGGTCCCTCATGAAACTTCCAGAAATACACAGTGTTACTGTATATACCTAAGTCTTCAGTTTATGTCAGTTGATGGAGCAACAGAATTAGATTAAGTTTGTAGACAGTGGACTTCTTATTTGGGAGGAAAACTTATCTTGCTCATTTGGATGTTTAAACATTGAACATAAAAAAAGAAAGTTCTCTAATGAGAGCTTAAAATAAAATTCCCTTGTAACATTTTCCTTGTGATTTTTATGAATAAGTGCATTCTATATGTAAAT
>NW_021903512.1:0-571 GCF_006229205.1 Suricata suricatta | reverse complement strand
TGGGGCCCGACGTTGGGCGCTGCACTGATAGCGCGGAGCCTGCTTGGGATTCTCTTTCTCTGCCTCCCCTGCTCGCTCTCTCTCTCTCAAAATGAATAAATAAACATTAAAAAAAAACATACACCTCTTATGTGACTGTTCATGAGAAGCCAGGTAAAAGGATGAGGTGTGGTTGTGAATCATCACAAAATAGCAGAAACAGCCCTTGCTGAAGCGTGCGCTCGCTCGCTCTCCCCCTCCTTCTTCCCTCTCCTTCCCTCCCCTTCCCTGCCTCCCCCCTCCTTTACCTTATAACCCAGTGCTCTCATTCCTATTTTATAGATGAGGGAAAACTCTAAGGAGAGTGTGGTATTTAATTTTTTTTTTTTTAATGTCTGGTCTCCCTTTGAGAATCTGATGAAAGTCAAGGACTTCTTGCTGCCTCTTCCAAATGTGCATGATCACGTGCCCACACACATTTTCACCTTAACATTTCTTTTTTTTAAATTTTTTTTCTCCATAATATTTTATTGTCAAATTGTTTTCCATACAACACCCAGTGCTCTTCCCCTTAAGTGCCCTCCACCATCAC
>NW_021903511.1:0-1327 GCF_006229205.1 Suricata suricatta | reverse complement strand
CAACTGACTGAGCCACCCAGGTGCCCTCCAAGCAAGTCTAAAAGCTAGCAAGGCAGTGATATTCTTCAGTCTGATGTTCTGCCCTGTAGGTCCCCTGGGGTGGTAGAGCCACCCCCTTGGCTCAGTGGAGTGGCCCTGTCCCTTTGGCTCCAGGGGATACCACCCCAAAACTCTCTAAAGGGCCTCCCCAACATGGCTCTGTGCAGGGGCCCAGGCCTCTGAAGCCAAGGAGGAAGCAGCCTTGTCCTTGGGGGACCAAAAGTAGGAGTGGCAACTCTGGGATTTCAGAATCAACTTTGGGGTCTTCTCTTTTCTTGAAGGATAAAGCCTTTTGATTCTATTCATGATGATTTACATATTCTCTACAAAGATGGAAGCTTTCTTTCTAGCTTCCTCTTTTTGTTTTGAGCTGTCACTGGAATTACCTTTTAACATCCATATTTCTACCAAGAGTCTAGTCACGGCAGTCACACTTTTTCTAGCACACACCTCAAAACTCTTCCAGCCTTTACCATTACCCACTTCCAAAGCCACTGTCATATTTTTAGGTATTTGTTACAGCAGCACCCCATTCTCAGCACCAAATTTTATGTTAGCCTACTTGGACTGCCGTAATAAAATACCATAGTCTGAGCAGCTTAAACAAAAGCAATTTATTTCTGAGCATTCTGAAGACTGAGAAGTCCAAGACCAAGGTATCAGCCCATTTGGTGCCTGACAAGGACTCTCTTTCTGACTTGCAGACTGCTGCCTTCTTGTGTTCTTGTGTGGTTTCTTCTTTGTGTGTGCAGTGTGCAGGGGCAGGTGTGTGTGTGTGTGTGTGTGTGTGTGTGTGTGTGTGTTCTTTCTCTTCTCACAAAGTCAGAAAAGGGAAGAAAGACCCCCAGAGGTGATTCTGGAATACTATCAGGTTAGGGCCTTGCCTTTATGACTTTATTTAACCCTTATCTCCTAAAGGCCCCATCTCCTGGGGTTTAGGGCTTCATATATGAATTGGGGAGGAGGGGGCACAATGTAGTCCCTAGCACTTCTTGCAGAACCTGACTGATAGCTGCTTAGGGGGACTTCCAACCATATAACTCCCTCACCCTTAGCTGAGTTGCTTGGGAATTTTGTTAAAATGAATTTCTGATAACACTCTGCTGGTTGAACAATACTCCCCACCCTTGGCTTTTACCAATCAGCGAGATGCAGATTTTATGTCTGAAATGTACATGACAAGATGGCCTCACCCCTACTTCTCTCCCATGCCTCAGTCTAGACTCCTGTAGTTTTCTGAATATTCCCAGAGCTCTCCCTCTTCCATCCATTTGCTCAGGATTCCCCC
>NW_021903510.1:0-571 GCF_006229205.1 Suricata suricatta | reverse complement strand
GGTAATCCAGGACAGAGTCACTAACTGTATATGGCTAAAATAACAACAACCAAAACAAATTTACCACCCTCAATGACAAAACCAAGTGTAAGTGCAAACTGGGATGAATGTGGTATTTCTGTTACTGTGGAGGCAAGTCTAGACCAGTGTTGATGAGAAGAGAGAGAGCAAATTGCTTTGAAAGACCCATGGTTTGTCTAGCTGTCAGTAATGTAGGAGCACCCTTTCCATTCAAAGTAGGTAAAGTTCCCAATGTGTTTTGGAGTAAACAAAGAGTCAGCCAAATCCATGTTTATGTTGTACGTGCCCTGAATATTCTGTTTCTGATTATTTTATTAAACAGAATTTTTATTTATTATAAAAATGTCATTTTCTATTACTGTTTCTCATTTCATATAGGTTTATGCTTAGAATAAAATGTATATTAAAGAGTTTCCTGCATTTCCATTTTAACTGAAGTGCTCACTCTGTAGATAACCAAAAACAATTGACAGAAAATAGTTCTGACTAATTAAGAAAATATATTTGAGGGCTGCCTAGGTGGCTCAGTTAAGTGTCTGACTCTTGATTT
>NW_021903509.1:0-571 GCF_006229205.1 Suricata suricatta | reverse complement strand
GGTAAGGGTTCCCTCTAAGGGGCGCCTGCTGGGCTCTGTTGGTTAAGTGTCTGACTCTGGCTCAGGTCATGAGCTCACGGTTCGTGAGTCCGAGCCCCATGTCGGGCTCAGTGCTGACCGCTCACAGCCCGGACCCTGCTTCAGATTCTGCATCTGCCCCTCTCTCTCTGCTCCTCCTCTGACGACGCTGTCTCTGTCTCTCAAAAATAAATATATGTTTAAAAAAGAAGAACCTTTGTAGGAAAATGTGCTGTGTGAACACCAGACCGAGTGTCTCCCACGCACAGTCCCACAGACACCCACGAACGAACTGACCGCTAACACGGCCGAGTGGAGTCACACCAGAAACCGTACGGAGGTCTGTTGTTCAGCTGATCACCTCATGACACAGAGATTTCTCCAACAACTGGGAAGCTTTTTGCCACCAGCAGACAGAATGCTCTTGGATCCTCCTTCGTTCCTCTCCCTCACAAAGCTTCCACATCTCACCTGTCCCCAATTCAGGGTTCCTCTCCCGTCTACCCCTGCCTTCAAGTCCTACCCAACCCCAAAAGGCCACAAGCTGACAAAT
>NW_021903508.1:0-571 GCF_006229205.1 Suricata suricatta | reverse complement strand
AGAGCTAGTCACATGATTTAGCGTGGAGTCAAAGTTATAGACAGTGGCAAGGACACCGGCAGGGAATTATTAACGCTGTTTTCCAAACAACCTACCATGCCAACAAACAAGGCTGACAATAAAATGCAGTCTTTCCATCTCCCAGGTGTACTGCTTCCTTTTCAGGTTTCTAAGATGCCGAAGAGGTGGGAGCCAGAAGTTCTAGTTGAGTCTTTGTTTCTCCATTTTTTACATGTCTGTTTCCACATCTGGTAAATGAAGATGGCATCCAGCTCACAGGGCTGATCAGGATCCACGGGGGCTAAAATTAAGTCAGCATTGGCAGTGATGCTTCTGTAACTGCACGATGGGTTCACAACTCCTTCTCAACCCACCTGCTCATTTCCACAGGCAGTGCTTCTGCGACTGGAAAGCTCACTATCGGTGGTGGTCCAGGAGAGGATTTTAGGAGACCTCAGAAAACCATCTTGAATAATAATGACTCACTTGTTGAAGATTCCCTACCTTCTGTAATTCTCTGTCTTTCCTCTCCAGGGAAAGTCTCCGTTTGATGCCAGTAGGGTTTGTTTTT
>NW_021903507.1:0-571 GCF_006229205.1 Suricata suricatta | reverse complement strand
GACGTGGGACTCAGACTCCCAAACAGAGAGATCATGACCTGAGCCGAAGTCGGAGGCTTAACCAACTGAGCCACCCCAGGCGACTCTTTAATATATAAGAGATAGGGGCGCCTGGGTGGCTCAGTTGGTTAAGCCTCCGACTTGGGCTCAGGTCAGATCTCTCATTCCTGGAATCGAGCCCCGCATCAGGCTCTGTGCTGACAGCTAGCTTAAAGCCTGGAGCCTGCTTCCAATTCTGTGTCTCCTTCTCTCTCTGCCCCTCCCCCTCTTATGCTCTGTCACTGTATCAAAAATAAATAAAACATAAAAAAAACATTAAAATACAAGGGATATTAATGGATTAGCAGTTTGGTTCAGAAATGTACAATTAAGCTATAAATGATGACAAGGTTTATCTTTATTAAGGAAAAAAACCATATTTACATAATATGTGATGGTTTCTTAGAATCTTTAAGTGGTTAGTTTTCCAACTTAAAAATTATACATATTTAGTACCAAGAAATTAGCAAGAGACTTCTTTTTCAAGCACTGGATCTGTACTTACTACCATCAAATGCAGTAGCACAAAAAT
>NW_021903506.1:0-571 GCF_006229205.1 Suricata suricatta | reverse complement strand
AAAAAGGAAAGAAAATTTTAAACACACATTACAAATATAATGTGAACTGTATAGTGAGCTCTCACGTAACCGTCACTCAGTGGTTGTTAAGTTGGATGATCTTGTTTCATCTGTATTCCCTACCCACCTTACCCAAACTTTTAAACAATCTCTGATACGACATTATATTTAATTCATGAATATTGAGTTATTTCATCGGCCTGCTTCATAGTTGTTTATTTTTAATTTTTTAAAGTTTATTATTATGTATTATTATTTTTTTAGTAACCTCTACACCCAACTTGGGGCTCAGACTGGTGGCCCTGAGATCAAGGGTCACATGCTCTTCTGATTGAGCCAGCCAGGCACCCACATAGTTGTTTATATAGAGAGGAATAAAGAGGAAAGTGGAAAACCTGGAAGGGAACCATTAGGACCCAGTTACAAAGACAGTCACAGCTAATAGTGGACATCCAGAAAGTCTAAGTGGGAGCAGGTTGATGGTAGGGGATAGGCATAGGGAGGCATGGGCTTAGATCTGTCAATTTTGAAAATAGTGACTTCTTTTTGTTGCCATCTTTCTTTTTTAATG
>NW_021903505.1:0-571 GCF_006229205.1 Suricata suricatta | reverse complement strand
AAGTGGTTATCTATTTCAACTTCTCATTTCGTGTTCACAAGTGTCAAAGCCAAGTTTCTAGAAATTATTATGCAGGCTCTAGATGATTACTTGGCTAATTTAAGAAATTAGACTTTCATCATATAATTACCTCTAAAGACCAGAACATGCTAGGCAGGGCTGATAGTTAGCTGGTAAGCACTGCTGTAAACATACTGGCCCCTTAATTACTGAAATACCGGGCTTCTGTACCAGATGGGAAACGATTTAGGGTACTGAGCCGAGGTGTTCAGTGCCTGCAGGTGAGGGTCACTCTCACTTTGCAGCTGCAAAGTGGATTGAGCTGGCCAATGACAGAAATATCCACGTCACTCATCTCCTGCTCTGGAGGGGCCCAGAGTTGCTGAGGGTGACAAGGCACATAGCAGGGGCAGATGGTGGTGATAACAGTGATGTTGGTTGGATCAGCTGTCTGGATAGTCTCAGAGTGCCCAGCCTCTCTTGGGCAGTAATTAAGTACCAGCAGGCATCTAATGCTACCAATTTAACGGGGAGAAACCAGGCTTCCATTGTCCAGTTGTGTGGTTCCGAT
>NW_021903504.1:0-571 GCF_006229205.1 Suricata suricatta | reverse complement strand
AATTTTTATAATAGTTTACTGTCAAATTGGTTTCCATATAACACTCAGTGCTCCTCCCCACAAGTTCCCCCCTCCATGATCATCACCCCCTTCATTTTTAATCAAATACTGAAATTATCAGCCACTTATGTAGACTGTGAAAGCTACCCACCAAGAAATTATTGCATAGGTTTTATGCTCTATTTCTTGTTGAGAGGTCTTGAAAAATATCTTTTGCCCTGAACCCATCCCAAAGTCCTACCATAAGTAGTCAATTTATACACAATAAACTACAAATGAATTGGATCATTGGGTTTTTAAGCCCAAGCCCAATAAACTAAAAGAGATGACAAAAGCAGTAATAAAAGTAAGGCATCCAGGGAACTGTATAAACCCTAGGTTAGTTGATTTATTTCCCATTATACTAATTGCTTCAACAACTGAACTAAGTGAAAATGGGACACGGTCAGTGTTACATAGATGTAGTCTGAATGAGTGAGCTTGTCAATCACAAATGAATACAGTAGGAGAAGACAGTCCAGCTACTACCAGGAGAAGTCCAGAAGGAGTCTAGATTGTCAAGATTTTAAAA
>NW_021903503.1:0-571 GCF_006229205.1 Suricata suricatta | reverse complement strand
CAGCCATGAAAATATTCCAAGGCCAATGACACTGAAGGGAATCCTTGAAGGGCCTGGACCATAGCTACTCTCTGTTTCCCCAGTCAGCTACCCTGGGGAAGCTTTTTCAAGGTTCTCCCTGACTTCCCTGTAGGTACAATGAGGTTCCTAGAGGAAATACCTCCAAGAGGGTGAAAAATTCCCTTTTTCATGGCCTCCAGGAACTTCATACTCTTAGAGTATCTTTATTTTGTCTTTAAAATTTGTCATAAAGATTTAGTGGAGCCATCTTACTGGTTTACTTGGCATTTGGTGACACTTACTCCAGGTAAGCAGGTTTTCAGTTCCCATTTCTCTCTGCAGGTGTCTTTTTGTCTCTAAGTTTTGGTTTCCATGTTTGCTGAATCAGTTTATTTCTCTGATAGGCTGAAGAAAAATTGTTAATTGTTCATTCTTTTATAGGAGTGGGAGTGATGCTCTTTTCTACACCTTCAAGCTAAAGTAGGAAGTCCAAGGAAAACTGTTTTTAACAGGAAATTGATGTGTATATATTCAACAAATGTGCTATAAACTCCAATAAATGGTTTCCAAG
>NW_021903502.1:0-571 GCF_006229205.1 Suricata suricatta | reverse complement strand
AATTCTCAGTTTGATAATTGTGGGTGGACGGAGGTAGTGGGGCTCCTTACTTCTCCGCCATCTTGCCGCTCCCGGTTTTTCTTGAACATAGTGGGAGTTCTCTGGGCTTCTGGGATTTTGCTGTCTGTGTCTTTCCCCAAGTTAGGAAAGTTTTCTGCTATGATTTGCTCACATAACCCTTCTACCCCTTTTCCTCTTTATCTTCTGGGAGCCCTTTCATTCTGATGTTCCTTTTTATTTATTTATTTATTTATTTATTTGATTGATTGATTGATTTTTGAAAGACAGAGACAGACAGAGTATGAATGGGGAAGGATCAGAGAGAGAGGGAGACACAGAATCCAAAGCAGGCTTCAGGCTCAAAGCTGTCAGCACAGAGCCTGCTGCGGGGCTCCAACTCATGGACCGTGAGATCATGACCTGAGCCGAAGTCAGACACGTAACCGACTGAGCCACCCAGGCGCCCTTTTTGTTCCTTTTTAATGAGTCACTAAGTTCTCCAATTCTTAAATTGTGCTATCCTGCTTTAATTCCCTCTTTTTTTTCTGCTTCATTGTTCTCCATAAGTATG
>NW_021903501.1:0-571 GCF_006229205.1 Suricata suricatta | reverse complement strand
GGGGCACCTGGGTGGCTCAGTTGGGCATCTGACTTCGGCTCAGGTCATGATCTCGCAGTTCGTGAGTTTGAGACCTGCTTGTGGCTCTGTGCTGACAGCTCTGAGCCTGGAGCCTGCTTTGGATTCTGTGTCTCTCTCTCGCTCTGCCTCTGCCCCTCCCCCACTCATGCTATTTCTCTCTGTCTCAATAATAAGTGAAAAATAAAAAAAGAGATTCAAGGTATTTATTAATATATCCTGTTTCGGAAACGTACTCAATGCTTTTTATAAACTGGATTTTTTTGGAGGGTTTATTTTTCGGTAGAGCCATTGTAGGTCCACAGCAAAGGGAGAGGTAGGTGCAGAGATTTCCCAAAGAGCCCCCACACCTACACATGTATGGCATCCTTCATTATCAGTTTCCTCCCCCAGTGTGATATATTCGTCACAAGTGATGACCCTACAGGGACACATCATAATCACCCAAAGTCTGTAGTTTACCTTGTCTCATTCTTGGTATTCCCTGGGTTTAGAAACAGGTATTACGGCTTGTATTCATTATTATAATATCATGCATAGTATTGTCACTGCA
>NW_021903500.1:0-1327 GCF_006229205.1 Suricata suricatta | reverse complement strand
CAGGATGGCACATTCCTAATGCAGAAAAGGGACATTTACTCATGACCTGAAAGAAAGAAGGAAGACTTGTCAAGAGAAAATTGTCCACACTTTTTATAGACAGAATCAACAATCTTTGCTGGTTCTTCTCTAGAAAAAAGAGATAGTCTCATGTAGATACTCCTGTTTTAAATTCAGAAGGTTTGGTTTTTTTCTCAAAACCCTTTCCAGGAAAATCTCCCTTTATATTGACATTTCCTGTATCTTTTGTTTTCATAAACTTCTTCAAAGAAAGTAGCGTCTACCATGAATATTCTGTCTTGACCCATTGCAAGATATTTGGCCTTGAGCTAGTTGTTTAACTTTGATGCTTCTCAACTTCTTTATAATCAGAAAACATAGAAGCCCTGTTATTCCTCCTATATGATGCTATGCCATAAGCAAATCCAAACAAAGCTTATATATGTGTGCGTATATGTATATGTATATATATATATATATGTATATAAGTAATTACATATGTGTACAATTTTCATTGTCACTTATGCATATGCAAGATATTCCTAAACATTTCTGAGGTATCTTAGTACTTTCTCAATATTTTTTAGCAGTGAAATTTTTTGTTTGAAGAAAATATTACAGGAGGACCTTGGTGACTCAGTTGGTTGAGCATCTTACTCTTGATTTCAGCTCAGATCATAATCCCAGTGTCCTGGGATGGAGTCCCGTGTGGGGCTCCATACACAGCAAGGATTTTTCTCTCTTGGGGAACCTGGGTGGCTCAGTTTGTTAAGAATCCAACTTTACTTTCAATTCCCTTGCCTTTGGGGATGTGTCGAGTAGGAGACTGCTGTGGTGGAGGTCTAGGAGGTTTTTTCCTACTTTCTCCTCGAAGGTTTTGATGGTCTCCTGTCTCACATTCAGGTCCTTCAGCCATTTTGAGTTAACTTTTGTGTATGGTGCAAGAGAGTGGTCTAGTTTCATTCTTCTGCATGTTGCTGTCCAGTTCTCCCAGCACCACCTGCTAAAGAGGCAGTCTTTTTTCCATTGCATACTCTTTCCTACTTTGTCAAAAATAAATTGGCCATACATTTGTGGGCCCAGTTCTGGGTTCTGTATTCTATTCCATTGGTCTATGTGTCTGTTTTTGTGCCAATATCATACTGTCTTAATGATGACAGCTTTGTAGTAGAGGTGAAAGTCTGGGATTGTGATGCCTCCCGTTTTGGTTTTCTTCTTCAATATGACTTTGGCTATTCGGGGTCTTTTCTGGTTCCATACAAATTTGAGGATAGTTTGTGGTAGCTTTGAGAAGAACGCTGGTACCATTTTGATGGGGATTGCATTG
>NW_021903499.1:0-571 GCF_006229205.1 Suricata suricatta | reverse complement strand
ATATATTAAATCAAATATACATATGATTCCTAATTTTTTTCATATTCTGTTATAACTATATTAGCAAAACCCTGGGAAGAAACATGGCAGAATAAAAAAAGTATTATTTCTGGGTGATGGGGTTATTTCTACGTTTCTGTATTTTCTAATTGCTTAATAATTAACAGACATTACTCTTATATTAAAACTTCATTAAAAAATCTAGCTTTTACTCTAATAAAGGGACTGTGGTAAAGGGGGGTGATGTTGAGGGCTTTTTAGAAACCCTATATAAAATTCAGGACTTTTGAATATCTCATAGTCTTTTTCAATTCTGTTTTATTGAGGTATGATTTATTGTAAAATTTTCTAATTTTAAATGTATAAGTCCCTGAGTTTTGACAAATGTGTACAGTACTGTAACTAATACCACAATCATGATATATAACATTTTTATCATCCCCAAAAGTTTCCTTGTGCCCCTTTGTAATTCGTTGACTCACTCCCCCTAACTCTTGGTCTCCAGAACCACTGATGAACTTTCTATCAGTATCATTTTACATTTTCTAGAGGTCCATATTGATGAAACTAT
>NW_021903498.1:0-571 GCF_006229205.1 Suricata suricatta | reverse complement strand
TCGTGTGTGCAAACGTCCGTGCGCTCCGGTCTGGTTTCAGTTGCCAGAGGCTGCATTGCCAGACGCTCAGGGATTAGGCAGCGTCCATCCCGGGGTCTGGGGGGCCTGTTTTCTCCTTTACGCGTCACTGCGATTATCAGAAACATGTTCCGGCTTCTTTTTTAAATTCTGGATTTTGGCTTTCCCAAATTGGCCCACAGCAGGGGATGGGGCTGTGGAAATTAGGTTCTCACAGGTCTGTGTGACTTCACAGCCTCGCCTTCCGGGGTGGAGCCTGCAGGTCTCCCCCAAACCACTCTGGCTTTCGCTCCTTGGCTGCTTGGGGTGGAACCCGCTCAGGGGAGTAGCTGGGGCCTGCAGGAGGCTGAGCTTGCAGAGACCCAACAGATGTGCCTGGGGACAGCCTGGTCCCCTCCCCCTGCCTGCCTCCAGGCTCTCCCCCACGGGCAGGCCCTGGTGCCAGCCGCTGAGAACCAGCTGTTCCCATCATACATACGTGCAGTCTGGCTAAGGTGCCCTCGAGCTGCCAGGCCCTCGGAGTGGTGCTGGCCGGGGGGGGGGGGGGGGGGGG
>NW_021903497.1:0-571 GCF_006229205.1 Suricata suricatta | reverse complement strand
CAGCCATCTGTAGGCCCCTGCACTACACGGTGATCATGCACCCTCGTCTCTGTGCCCTGATGGCTTCTGCAACGTGGTTCATTGGTTTTACCAACTCCTCATTGCAGACAGTGCTCATCTTCCTTGTACCACTTTGTGGGAGAAATAAAATAGACCACTTCATTTGTGAGATCCCCCCACTGCTCAAGCTTGCCTGTGTGGACACCACTATGAATGAGTCCGAGGCCTTCTTTGCCAGTATGATCATTCTCCTCATTCCTGTGGCATTAATCACATACTCTTATGGTCAGATTGTCAGGGTTGTCTTAAGAATAAAGTCAGCTGCAGGGCAGAGGAAAGCATTTGGGACATGTGGGTCCCACCTCACGGTGGTCTCTCTGTTCTATGGCACTGCCATCTATGCTTACCTGCAGCCCAGCAACAGCCACTCCCAGGATCAGGGCAAGTTTGTTTCTCTCTTCTACACCATCGTCACCCCCATGGCCAACCCCTTCATCTATACCCTGCGAAACAAGGATGTGACGGGAGCAATGAAGAAGGTGTTCTGTAGGGGCTATGACTCTAGATGACT
>NW_021903496.1:0-571 GCF_006229205.1 Suricata suricatta | reverse complement strand
ATTCTGATTAACCAATGATAACATGCAATTCAGTTGCTGTGCATGATTGAAGTGCACAAGGTCTGGATAAATTCCATGTATAGATACATTTTACCCATGAATTATCTCTACAATTATTATAGACCTAAAACCAAATTTTTATCTGAGCATGACATTCTGCTATGGTCCAATTCTGGAATAATTTATCCCATATTTGTGGCCAGCTTTTGACAGATGAAAAAAATTTTGGATGGGTTATCAGAACTCTCTAGGTTGCTATGGCTTATTGATTGGATAAAGAGGACTTATTTTTCCTTGAGCTTTGAAATTCAAAAAACACACATTTATTTCCTGTCATGAAATGGTGTTGAGTTTGCATAACTAACATTCACTATACTGTGTCTACATAATGCTGGATTAAAAATAATGAAGTTTACTCTAATGAGCATAGATCCTTGTGAAATTCCTTCTGGCAGTACAATGTTTCATTCCCTCCACAGGTTTCTTGGATAACTAATTTGTGGCTCAGTGTTTTCTATTTTCTGACCTATTTGAAATGAAAATATTTTGTTATAGTAAAATATTTTTATTA
>NW_021903495.1:0-571 GCF_006229205.1 Suricata suricatta | reverse complement strand
CGAGAGCTGATGGCTAATGGCAAACTTTATTAGGAACAACATCTTATTTTATACCCTCCTTACAAGCGTGGAGAACATAGTAAATATTTAGTCATTAGTAAATGTCTTAACCAGAACAATAGGTGCGGATAAGGAAAGGACAGAACAGGAACAGCCTATAGCGGTGTGGGGGTATATCTCCAGCGTCGTGGTTCCTGACGCACTTCCTGACCAGGAAGGCTCTGTCCTGCATGCCCTCCTAGGACTTCATTAAGTCGCATGTTCCCAGCGTTCTGAGAACAGAGGTCAGGCAGGGACAGTGCCTCCCATTCCCCAGTAATGGCTCTTGTCTGGGGAGATAACACTCAGAGAGGTCTATGAATCAACTGAATATCTACTCACACAGAAATTGTGGGAAGTAGAGAAGGCTTGAGTTTTAGTAGCAAGTTTAATTTTTTTCTTGTTTTCTTCTGACTGTAGGAGTAGGGATTCCAAAGGAACATGTGGTCAGTTTTCGAAAATGTAAGAGAGGTGTCTGGGTGGCTCAGTTGGTTAAGCATCCGACTTCTGCTCAGGTCATGATCTCACAGTC
>NW_021903494.1:0-571 GCF_006229205.1 Suricata suricatta | reverse complement strand
AACTTTAAAATACGCATTTATATGGGTCTCCAGAACAGACTTCACAATATGTGTTTTAAACAATTGTTAATTACATATTTATCCAAGAAACTGGGATGACTTTCCATTTTGGATAACAAACATCTTACAAATTTCTTTAATTACACAGTTACCAGAAAGACCACAATGGTCACACACACAAAAATATATATATCGGCCTTGCCAAGGACTCACTTCCCTGCCCATGTGGCAAAATATTCCTCCCCAGTCCTCCATTCTCTCTCTGCCACTAGTTTTTCTGGCATGGAAGTTCTGTCTTCCCTTCCTCCTTGACACCATTGAGGATTTTCAGGGTCCAGGAGCCTTGTAGCCAATACCATTCTGATCATTCTAATTGCTTTGGTGGAATTGGTACAGGAATAGGGGAGGAGATGGGCAGAAGACATGGGCAGACACTTCTCCAAAGAGGACATCCAGATGGCCTACAGGCACATGAAACAATGCTTAACATCACTCATCATCAGGGAAACACTAATCAAAACCACACTGAGATGCCACCTCATGCCAGTCAGAGTGGCTAAAATGAACAAAT
>NW_021903493.1:0-571 GCF_006229205.1 Suricata suricatta | reverse complement strand
GGGCGCTTCCTGCCCAGACAGAATGAATGATGCGGTGAGGCCCTCTGCTCAAGGCCCGGCACAGAGGGCGAGGAGAGAGCGAGAAGTCGGCCTGCGTGAAGGGACGGTGCCCGCTGGGGACCGCAGTGCCCGTGCCCAGAGAGTCTCACGGGCAAGTCACTGGGCCTTGCAGCGGGGATCGGCCCCAGCTAGGCACTGACAAGTCCCGTAAAACCACTTTCCCCAAGGTCATCGGCCAGGACTCTGTGCCTTCACGCGGGGGCCCAAGCGGTGGTAGGACCTGGTGGCCGCAGTGCGAGGGCCCAGAAGGAAGCACTTCTCACAGTGGGGAGACTCTCTCCACGTAGATGTTCTTATTCTTATTTCTGCCTCCCCGAATTTGTACATGTGAGCATCACACAGTAGCCCTCAGTGATAAAGAGTTCTCTGTTTAGTAAAACACTTAGCGTTCTCTTTACACCTTCTTTGTGGGGGACTTCGTGGGATACACCCACACGGCACCCAGGCGCCCAAGGACACAGCTCAGTGAGCTTCGGATCAGCCGATGGAACATTTCCAGACCCTTGGAGCC